>NW_015388507.1:166619-168980 GCF_001527695.2 Protobothrops mucrosquamatus
CCATTTCACGGGGGTCGCCAAGCAAGGCTGTCCGCCATTTTTTTTGTCCGCCATTTTTTCCCCCCTTTTCCGGCGGGTGCCTTACCTCCCTTGGGCTGGGCCAGCTGGTGGTCGGCCTGCTCCGTCTCTGCCGCTTGCCAGCTACGCCTCGGCCGGCGCAGGGGGCGGAACCATGCATGCGCGGCGCTCCCGGGCAGGGGAAGTCCTCGACTTACGACCGGTTGGGTAGTCCTCGACTTACGACCGGTTTAGTCCTCAACTTACGACCGGTTTAGTCCTCGACTTACGACCGGTTTAGTCCTCGACTTATGACCGGTTTAGTCCTCGACTTACGACCGGTTTAGTCCTCGACTTACGACCGGTTGGGGTCACGGCATTAAAAAGGTTGAGAACCACTGAACTAAGATGATCCAAGGCCTGGAGACTAAAACATACGAAGAACGGCTGCAGGACTTGGCTTTGGCTTTGGCCAGTTTAAAGAAAAGAAGAAACAGGGGGGATATGATAGCAGTATTCCGGTATTTGGGGGGCTGCCACCAAGAAGAAAGGGTCACGTTATTCTCCAAAGCAGCAGAGGGAAGGACGAGAAACAATGGCTGGAAAATGACCAAAGAGAGAAGCAACCTGGAATTAAGGAGAAACTTCCTAACAGTGAGGACAATCAGCCAGTGGAACAGCTTGCCTCCAGAAATCGTGGCTGCTCCATCATTGGAGGTTTTTAAGAAGAGACTGGACAGTCACTTGTCTGAACTGGTCTCAGGTCTCCTGCTTAAGCAGGGGGCTGGACTAGAAGACCTCCAAGGTCCCTTCCAGCTCTATTCAATTCTAATTCGCCAGGGCCAACTCGCTGGAGGACAAGAGTTACACTAATATCAAAGAAATTAAAGGAAGGACAACATAAAATGCAGAGGACAAAAATTAATATAACTTATTAATTTATTTTAAACCACTGAATTGAATTGTTAAATCGTCCCGCGGCGAGTTGGCCCGAGACAGGGAGGCGGCCTGGCTGCAGAAGCAGAAAAGCCGGCTCTGGAAGGAGGGAGCCGGCAGCGGCCTCAGCCCAGCCCACCCTAATCCCCTCTCAGCTCCTGCCGGGACAGGTGGGATCTGGCGGTCTGAAAGGACTCCTGTTTTGAGACCGCCCCCTTGCCATCCAAGACTCACCTTAGCCGGCTAATTAGCCCAGCCAAAGGCACGGACGGAAGGATTGTGGTGGGCAGCCACCTTTGCACAGGGGAGGGGCCAGCGCCCCACAGACACACCTGGTGGAGGTGGAGCAAGCTCCGGAGAGGAAGCTTGCCTCTCGGGAAAACAAGAGTAGAAGGGCAGAGTTGGAAGGGACCCTGGAGGTCTTCTAGTCCAACCCCCTGCTCAAGCAGGAGAGCCTATGTATGTACCGTTTCAGACAAGCGGCCGTCCATTGTGGCGACGACTTGAATCGCAAGCTAGGTTCCTACTCCAAAGGTGGGACGTGATGGTTGGGTTCGCACAACACGCTAAACCCAGGCTAACAAAGACGCAGCTGCCACGTTCACGGAACACGGAAACCCTGTTATGGCTGGGTGTTTTATTTATGCCACTTGTCGAGCGATAGATGATGGTTCACACCAGAGGCTAAGACAATGTGCTGGTCTGCAGAACTGCTCCACCCCATGTTAGCCAGACCGGATGCTGGGTGAGCCTAGCCAGCATACAAGATGCTCACCTCCATTTCTGAAAGAGGAAACCATCCTTCCTTCCTTCCTTCCTTCCTTTCCTTCCTCCATCTTTCCTTCCTTCATCCCTTTCCTTCCTCTCCCTCCATCCCTCTCTCCCTCCTTCCCTTCCCTCTCTGCTTTCTTTCGCCCCATCTTTTTCTTTCCTTCATGCCTCCCTCCCTCCGTCCCACTCTCCCTCCTTCCCTGCTTTCCTTCCTCCATCTTTCCTTCCTTCCTTCTTTCCTTACTCTCCCCTCCATCCCTCTCTCCCTCCTTCCCTTCCCTCTCTGCTTTCTTTTGTTCCATCTTTCTTTCCTTCATTCCTTCCTTCCTCCCTCCCTCCCTCCCTCCTTTCCTTCCTCTCCCTCCGTCCCACTTTCCCTCCTTCTCTGCTTTTCTTCTTCCTACCTTCCATCCTTCCTTCCTTCCTTCCTTTTCCTCCCTCCCTCCCTCCCTCTTTTCCTTCTTCCTCTCTTCCCTCCCTCCTCCTGGGTGTTCTCTGAGCTTGGTTTTTCTTGCAGATGTTTCATGACCAAACTACATAACATCCTCAGAGACCCCACATCTATTCTGGATGCACAGGAAACTAGAAATCCTCAAGTAAGTGGATTTTTCAAAAATGGGTAAAATTGTGCAACATTGCAAGTGAATGAGAACTGGG
>NW_015388507.1:169894-175338 GCF_001527695.2 Protobothrops mucrosquamatus
TATTATTATTATTATTATTATTATTATTATTATTATTATATTCTGTATTTCTCTATTCTGTATTTCTCTATTCTATTCTATTCTATTCTATTCTGTATTTCTATTCTATTCTATTCTGTATTTCTATTCTATTCTGTAATTCTATTCTACTCTACTCTACTCTACTCTATTATATTCTACTCTATTCTTATTCTTATTCCTTATTCTAGATGAAGGGAAGGATGGAAAGGGTGCAAGACCAAGGCAGGACATTGTATCTAGTCCTCGGCTTACAGCCATCGGCTGCCTTGGGGGCTGCTTCTGCCCTTCAGTGTGCAGGGCCCTCGTTCCCTGCAATTTGGAGTTACGCCTCCTTTTTCAGGCTTCCCAGGGGGATTTCAAATTCCATTTATAATTAGACCCCTTTTGTCAATTGCAGATGATCCGCTCGATCAGCAGCACAGGAGAGGTCCCCCCCATACAGGCAGTCCTCGACATGCAACCACAACAGAGCCCCAAATTTCCGTCGCTTAGTGAGTTTTAGTCGCTAAGTGAGTTTTGCCCCATTTCACGACCTTTCTCGCCAGAGCTGTTAAGCGAATCACTGCAGGGGCTAAGTCAGTCACACGGCTGTTAAGTGAATCTGGATTCCTCGCCGACGTTGTCGTCAGAAGGTCGCAAAAGGGGAAATCCCGTGACCTCCGGGACGTTGCGACCGTCATAGGTTGCCAATTGTCTGAATTTTGATCCCGTGACCCTGGGGATGATGCAACGGCCGTAAGTGGGGGGGGGGGGAACAGTCATCGGTCACTTTTTTTACAGTACCGTTGCCACTTTGAACGGTCACTAAACGAATTGTTGTAAGTCGGGGACCATCTGTACTGAATCTAGCCTACAGCCTTTGCATTTCCTGGTGGCCTCCCGTTCGGATAGACGCCATGCCAGGCCCAACTTAAGCTTTTAAAATCAGCCAAGGCCAGCACCTTTCTGCCAGCTTAGCAGGGCAAATAGTCCGACACACCCTGTTAAAAGCAAGCTATTATTCCGGCCTTGTTTGTCTCCAACCCCTCCTCCCAGGATTAAGTTTAAAGTCCTCCTGACTGAAACTCCCCTGGCTTCGGTTAAACACGTGACTAGTCCTCAGGAAGGCCAGCCATCTATCATCCAGATAAGCCAAAACGTGATCCAGAAACTAACATTTCTTCCACATTGAAATGCTGCTCCCTCCTCTAAAGAAGAGCTGGGCAACTTTACGACCTGTGGACTTCAACTCCCAGAATACGGCATCCAGTTTTTAGGCTTCACGGCTATTAAAAAATAAATAAATAAATATCCTGAGCCAGCCGTGCCTGGTTCAGGAATTCTGGGAGTGGTACAAAGAAATACTGGAGGAGGGATTCCTATCCTAACCCAGAAGATTCTTAAAGTGAATATAAAGATAAAATCAGAGATTTGTCTTTTAGGTCTCTAACGGATAAAGAACTTGGGGGAAAAAACTGGAATTTAAGACGCTGAAGCAGCAAGATGACTTTATGCAGAAAAATGGAAGGACGCCGTGATTGCCACAATGGACGAACGGCTACAAAAGGGGAAGGAGGGCTAAATGGATTGCTTTGATTAAAGAAAAAAAACCCCACAATTTTGTTTTCTTCTCCTCCATTGGTACAACTTTCTTTCTACCACTTTTTGGATTTTGTGTTTGAGGTGGGGAAAAAAATAGGAAACTTTGTTTTTGGGTTTTACTGATTAGATGGGTTGGGCATGATAGAAATGGCTAGTATATATTCTTCTATAAAAGTACAAAGTTGAGGTTTTGTGTTATGATCTTAATTCTCCTGCACCAAAAGGAGTCGGAAACTGATGCTTTTCTTTCTCTCTCTCTACCCTACATTTTCTCTCTTCCCTTTCTCCTCCCCTACTTTACCTCTATTTTCATTTTTCTTTACAGTTTTGTATTTTAGGCTTTGATAAACTGATACAAAATCCGAACCACAAGGAATTCTGGGAGCTGAAGTCCACAAGTCATAAAGTAAAGCCATCATTGCCCACCCCGCCTCCAGAAGCAGTGAATGCTCCAACACTGGAAGTTTTTAAGAGGAGACTGGACAGCCATTTGTCTGAAATGGCATAGGGTTTCCTGCCTGAGCAGAGGGTTGGACTAGATGACCACCAAGGTCCCTTCCAAAATTATTATTATTATTATTAAAAACCTGCCTCCAGAAGCGGTGAATGCTCCAACACTGGACGTTTTTAAGAAGGGACTGGAGAGCCATTTGTCTGAAATGGCATAGGGTTTCCTGCCTGAGCAGGGGGTTGGACTAGATGACCACCAAGGTCCCTTCCAAAATTATTATTATTATTATTATTATTATTATTAAAAACCTGCCTCCAGAAGCGGTGAATGCTCCAACACTGGACGTTTTTAAGAAGGGACTGGACAGCCATTTGTCTGAAATGCTATAGGGTTTCCTGCCTGAGCAGGGGGTTGGACTAGATGACCTCCACGGTCCCTTCCAACTATTCTATTCTATTCTATTCTATTCTATTCTATTCTTTTCCTTTTTCTATTCTATTCTATTCTATTCTATTCTATTCTATTCTATATCCTATCCTATCCTATCCTATCCTAACCTATCCTATCCTATCCTATCCTATCCTATCCTATCCTATCCATCAGGGGCTGAAGGCTAAATTGTATGGTGAACCTTTGAGGGAACTAGACTATCAAAGAGAAGAATTGGGGGGAGCATGATGTCTTCCAGTGCTTGAGTTGCTGGCACAGAGAAGGGGGGGGGTTGACTTAGTCTCCAAAGCACCTGAAAGCAGGACAAGAATCAACAGATCGCCACTTATCAAGGAGAGAAGCAACCTGGAACTAAGAAGGAATTTCCTGAAGTGAGAACACCTATTCATAGCTTGCCTCCAAAAGTTGTGGGTAGTCCATCACTGGAGGTTTTCAAAAAATAGGCTGGACAACCATTTGACCAGGATGGAATAAGATCTCCTGCTTCAGCAGGGGGCTGGACTAGAAGACCTCCAAGGTCCCTTCCAACTTCTATGTTCTATGTTTTAGGATGAAGAATATCTCCCATATCTGCTGCTTCTGGTTTCCACAGTTTCACAGTTTGCTTTCTCCTTTGATTGTCTTCCTTGTTTGCAGGGCTTGATCTGAGTTACTAAATCTACTCCTTTTCCTTGAGCGAAAGTGTGGCCGAGGGTAACTTCAATCCTCTTATTTTATCCAAACTTCAACTTGCGGTAAATATATGCCAGGGTTATTGCAGACACCACAAGCCTGACAGAAGGCATCACCTATTTTTGCTTCCGTTCCTTCAATCGCCACCAGTCAATGTTTTTTGTTTTAGTTTAAGTTCTTCCAGTAGTTATTTTCTCTAAGGCGAAAGACTCAGGTTAAGTGGTGAAACTGTGAGGGATACTATATGTTAAGAAGGATGTACGCAAAAGTGCTGGATGCTACACAAAGTTATGAAAGTAGGCACAGTATAATCTGGTAAAATATAAATCAGGCGCAGGATTTTTTGGCATTGAAATTTTGTCTGCCCCCCCCCTCAATGCCAGCTCATTTTTTCTCCTGTACTTCTGGAAGGTAGACTCAGCTGATTACTATACTATTTTATACCTAGTGGCAGGTGAGATCAGACGCAAGTTTTAGAATGGAATGGAATGGAATGGAATGGAATGGAATGGAAGAGAAGAGAAGAGAAGAGAAGAGGAAACTGGAAGGGACCTTGGAGGTCTTCTAGTCCAGCCCTCCACTCGAGCAGGAGAACCTATACCATCTCAGACAAGTGACTGTCCAGTCTCTTCTTGAAAATCTCCAGTGATGGAGCGCCCACGATTTCTGGTGGCAAGCTGTTCCACTGGTTAATTGTCCTCACTGTTAGGAAATTTCTCCTTAATTCCAGGTTGCTTCTCTCTTTGGTCAGTTTCCAACCGTTGCTTCTTGTCCTGCCTTCTGGTGCTTTGGAGAATAATTTGACCCCCTCCTCTTCTTTGTGGCAGCCCCCCAAATACTGGAACACTGCTATCATGTCGCCCGTTTCTTCTTTTCTTACTTGGACTAGCCCAGGGGTAGGCAATCTTGGCTCTTTTATGACTTGTGGACTTCAACCCCCAGAATTCCTGAGCCAGCATGGCTCAGCTTGGAAACCTCTCCCTTTCCCCTCAGCATGGCTGGCTCAGGAATTCTGGGAGTTGAAGTCCACGAGTCATGAAAGGGCCCAGGTTGTTGCCTACCCCTGGATTAGGTGTTCTCACTTCCGGAAATTCCTCCTTAGTTCCAGGTTGCTTCTCTCTTCAGGAAATTCCAAGCCCCGCAGCCGTTCTTCGTATGTTTTTGTCTTTCCCTTTACTGTGTCACTGTCCCTTGCTTCGGGATATTTGCAGACAAATACATATTAGGACTATGTGAAACATAGATCCAGCCTAGAAGCACGGAGAAATTTCCTGAGGGTGGGAACAATTAATCGGTGGAACAGTTTGATTCCCGGAGTTGCGGGTTGCTCCATCACTGGAGGTGTTTAAGAAGAGATTGGACAGCCATTTGACCGGGATGGTATGGAGTCTCCTGCCTTGAGCAGAGGGGTTGGACTAGAAGATCTCTGATGTCCCTCTCAGCCCTAGGATTCTAGGATGCTGTGTGTCATTGATTTCAGAATCATAGAGGTACTGCTCGACTTACAACAGTTCATTTAGTGACCGTTTGAAGTTACAATGGCACCCCCAAAAAGTGACTTATGACCGTTTTTCACACATTATAACCATTGCAGCATCTCTGGGGTCAATGGATCAAAATTCAGGCACTTGGCCACTGACTCATAGTTACAACGGTAGGAGTGTCCCAGGCTCAGGTGATCCTCTTTTGTGACTTTCCGACAAGCAGAGTCGATGGGGAGAAGTCAGATTCATTTAACAACTGTTTTGCTAACTTAACTGCAAGAAAGGTTGTTAAACAGGGCAAAATTCACTTAACAATTGTCTCGCTTAGCAACGTAAATTCGGGGCTGAATTGTGGCCGTATGTCGAGGACCACCTGTGCTTGACACTTAACAAATCAAATGAGTCCAGATGGATTAGAGCAGGAGTCCTCAACCTTGCCCACTTTAAGACTTGTGGACTTCAACTCCCAGAATTCCTCAACCAGCGCCTCAACCTTGGCCGCTTTAAGACTTGTGGACTTCAACTCCCAGAATTCCTCAACCAGCCCCTCCACCTTGGCCGCTTTAAGACTTGTGGACTTCAACTCCCAGAATTCCTCAACCAGCGCCTCAACCTTGGCCGCTTTAAGACTTGTGGACTTCAACTCCCAGAATTCCTCAACCAGCCCCTCCACCTTGGCCGCTTTAAGACTTGTGGACTTCAACTCCCAGAATTCCTCAGCCAGCGCCTCCACCTTGGCCGCTTTAAGACTTGTGGACTTCAACTCCCAGAATTCCTCAGCCAGC
>NW_015388507.1:175670-178830 GCF_001527695.2 Protobothrops mucrosquamatus
CCAGAATTCCTCAGCCAGCGCCTCCACCTTGGCCGCTTTAAGACTTGTGGACTTCAACTCCCAGAATTCCTCAGCCAGCGCCTCCACCTTGGCCGCTTTAAGACTTGTGGACTTCAACTCCCAGAATTCCTCAGCCAGCGCCTCCACCTTGGCCGCTTTAAGACTTGTGGACTTCAACTCCCAGAATTCCTCAGCCAGCAAAGCTGGCTGAGGAATTCTGGGAGTTGAAGTCCACAAGTCTTAAAGCGGCCAAGGTGGAGGACCTCTGGATTAGAGATCAAATCTTGGATGTCACAATTCTCTGAAAAAACGAAAGAAAGCTGCGGTCCAGAAACGGCCCACAGTGACCACGTGCCTTTGCGGCCCTCGTGACCGCTTTTGACTTAGCTACTTTTCCACAGGCAGAATAAACGGGAAGAGAAAGCTCAGAGGGGCCGAAGGAAAAAAACCCCACGCGTCTTTTTTTCCGTGTGGTTTCGCAATCCTGAAAATAGCACACTGCGCCAGGGTGACCCACGTGCTGATGGGCAGTCATAACCTTGCAGCCTCTTTTTCTATTTTTAATCAATGAAAAGAGCAGACAGAAAAAAAAAAAAACCCACACCATGATCTGACACTAATGGGCGCAACCCACCTATTGTATCCCGTGTGTGTGTGTGAGTGTGTGTGTGTGTATTAAAAATTGCAACTTGGGCTGCGAAAAGGCTGCCCATCTCGACTGACATATGCCTGCCCTAATTCTGGGAGATACATAAAACAAAAGGCTTCTTGTTTGCCCCCACAAAGAAATGACCGCCTTGCTCCCTTGGGGAAGTCTCTAAAAGAGGAGTAAACTGTAATTATGTCTCTGCTCCGTCCTCCTCTTCCTTCTGCCCGGCTGTGGGCCCAGTTTGCCTTCACCTCCCTCCAAGGTTAGCAAGGGGGGGGAGCCCCACCGACAGACAGACGAGGGCCAAGGTCTCCGGAGGAAGAGGAAGACGAGGGAGGCAATGGGTCCATGTCGGTTTCTTTTATATATATAAAACAAACAATTATATCTATATCTATATATATATACACACATACACACACACATATATATATACACATATACATACACATATATGCACAAACATATATATACATACACATATACACATATATACACACACACATATACACATACATATACACACACATATATATACACATATATACATATACACATATACACACACATACATATACACATATATAACACAAACACACATACATATACACACACATACATATACACACACATACATATACACATATATACATATAGACACATATATAACACACAAACACACACACATACACACATACATATATATATATATTTATATACACATATACATACATATATACACATGTATACATATACACACATATATAACACACACAAACATATAAATACACACACACATACATACACACACATATATACATACAAATATATACATATACACACATATATAACACAAACATACACATATATATACACACACACATACATATACACACACATATATATACATATACATACATACACATATATACAAATACACACATATATAACACACACACATATATACATTTATATACACATATACACACACACATACACACACACACATATATATACATATTTTCCCCTGCCTATATTATTTTTATGAATAACTCAATGTGGCAAACATACCTACCTGCCGCCTCCTAATTTCCCCACAACAACAACCCTGTGAGGTGAATGGGGGGGGGGAGAGAGGGAGAGAGAGGCCCAAGGTCACCCTGATGGCTCTCATGGCTAAGGCAGGATTTGAACTCAGGGTCTCCTGCTTTCTCCCACACCGGCTCTCCGCTTTCAGGAGCATCCCGGGATGGAGAAGACCTGTCTGACTGGAGGAGGATTAGCTGCAAGGCAGCTGTCAATCGGCAGCCACATCTTCTGCTATTGACGGGAAGGCCAATCCCTGGGGGGGGGGGGCCACCCGCCCCACAGGCGAAGCCTTCTCCCCAAAGAGGCCCCTCTGAGCTTAGGAAATTGGGATCCCTCGCTGCGCTCCCTTCCATTCCGAGCTTTGCGCCTTCTGGAATGGGCCCCCCTCCTCCTCCGATCGGGGGTCAGGGGCGACCCCTTCCCACAGGGGTGGGGTCCGGCGAGCTGCTCGCTCTCCTCTCCAAAAGGAAGAAGGGCCACCGAGTCAAGGCAGCTGCAGAGGAGAGGTCGGGGGGGGGGGGGAACCCCAGGATTCCCGTCGGCCAAGGGGGAAAAGGAAGGCCACTCGGACGGGCCCCACGGAAGCTGCCACAAAGGCAGGCAGGGAGGTGGGCAGCTGTGGCCACGTGGAGGTTTAGAAATGCTGGCTGGGGAATTCTGGGAGCTGAAGTTGCCAAGGTTGGACTCCTCTGAACTAGGGCAGGAACTGCTTTCGAATCCTAATTCTTTTAAAAGACTGTTTTTATTTTTTAAAAAAAACGATGCGTAACTGGGAGGCCGGCTGGCTACAAAGCCAAGCCCCTTCTAACAAAGCCACTAGCCCTCATGAAGTTACCTAGGACATTTCTGCAAGAAAACCACCGATTTCCAGCAGCGCCAAGGACTCCACGGTCCTCCACTTTGCAACCCCCCCCCCCTCTTTTCAGGCACGGATTATGTTCCCTAGTTGGGTCGTGAAACGTCTGCAAGGAAGCAACCCAGCTCAGACGGCCCCCAGGACCCCTCATTTCAACCCCGAGCTACAAGGACCCTCCTTGGGGCTTGGTCTCAAAGCCCCTTCCTCCAGGATCACCCGACATTTCCAAGATGCTCACCTGGCAGGGAAAGAAAAAAAAAAACCCCTACCAGGGACCGTAGGAAGAATAAGGTGGCATTTTTTGGAGAAGGTACACAGAACGCGCTCAACCTTGCAAATATCAATTAAAAATCTCCCTTTTTATGACCCATAATCTCTTAATTTGGGGTAGAGTCAGGGCTGGATGGAGCTGAGCATTGCCTGGCAGGATGCCCTTCCTGATGCCATACACTGCAGGGGTAGGCAACCTGGGCTCTTTTATGACTCGTGGACTTCAACTCCCAGAATTCCTGAGCCAGCCGTGCTGAGGGGAAAGGGAGAGGTTTCCAAGCTGAGCCAGGCTGGCT
>NW_015388507.1:179305-191144 GCF_001527695.2 Protobothrops mucrosquamatus
CTGGCTGAGGAATTCTGGGAGTTGAAGTCCACGAGTCATGAGGGGGCCATAGTTTCCCCCATGCTGGCTCAGGAATTCTGGGAGTTGAAGTCCACCAGTCATCAAGGAGGCCATAGTTCCCCCATGCTGGCTCAGGAATTCTGGGAGTTGAAGTCCACGAGTCATCAGGGGGCCAAAGTTTCCCCCATGCTGGCTCAGGAATTCTGGGAGTTGAAGTTCACTGGTCATAAAAGAGCCAAGGTTGCCTACCCCTGGTATAGGGTCTCCTGCTTGAGCCCTGGGGGCTGGACTAGATGACCTCCAAGGTCCCTTCCGACTCTGCTATTCTGTTACTACTGTTCTTCCTCTGCCCATTATGCAGCAAAGCTGGCTCAGGAATTCTGGGAATTGAAGTCCACGAGTCATAAAAGAGCCAAGGTTGACTACCCCTGCCATACAGAGCTTGCAGCAGACATCGATAAAGGAGAATATTTGTTCCTTCCAAATGCATCCACCGGGCCAAAAGGCGACTTTGTCTGGTGCACAAATTTCGGGATACCCTTGGAACAATCTTGTCTCAACACCCTTGCAAAAAAAAAAAAGGCCCGTTTCCACCCCCCCACATACACACACACACACCTACCTTCCTCCACATCGTTGCGGCCGGCGGCCTCCAGAAGCTGGACGTTTTCAGGGAAGACCACCCTGGTCTCCTTGGCGGCCCTCCGCCTCTTCTTCTCCCCCCCTTTGGCCTTCTTGCCCTGCCCGTCCTTCTCAAGCTGGGCCCACTTCTTCAGCTGCTGGGTGCGGCGTTTCTGGGCGTGCTTGAGCCGTTCCTGGGTGCCCATCCGGGCAACCGCTGGCATCTCAGCCAGCAGCTCCAGGTGGTCCGCCATGCCCGGCCGACCGCAGAGGCTCACCTGCGATGCGCCGTTAAAAGCATTTGGGAATGATGGGCTGGGGCAGGCCGGGGAAGGGGCGGGAAGTCTTCAGAGGAGCTCGGCAAGAAGACGGCGACACCCGGGCTGCTGACTGGGCATCTTCACCAATGTGGACGAAATCTGGTTTTTAAATCAAGTCAGGTGAGCCTCTCTCTACAGGTGGTGCCAACCTTCCCGACGGAAACGGGCACCCGCGAAAAGAAGGATTCGGGAAGCGGCCCAGAAGGGTCCCTGGGAGGCTGAGGGGGGGGGACACTTTGGCTGCTGCCCACCACTCAGGCAGGGCGAGGGGCTCCAGCTGAAGTAGGGAGGGCTGCTGCTACCCCCAAACGCAGCAGCGACTTCCGACGGAGGGAAACGGGGAAGCATAAATCCTTCATTCTTTGGTGGCGGGTTTAATCCTCGGCCCGGCCCCCGCAAGCAACCAAACTCAGCCTTGTGTCTCTTGGCCTCTTTTGATCAGCCTCCCAATCGTTCCCGGTGAAGCAGGAACAGGAGTTGACTTATGGAGAGAGGTGACTTTATGCTTCCGACTGCAATCTCAATCCCAGAGGAGTCTTCTCTGCTCCCTAAAACAGGACTTCAGCGCCTGGGGGCAGATCCCTCCGAACGGCTGGCACCCTCCTAGCAGTGGTCCACGGCCCCGCTGCCAGACCAGGAGCCCACGGCAGGGCCTGGGCGATCTGCCCACGGCTGCATCCTCTTCCCAGCAGAGTCCACGGTGGCCGTACGTCCAAAGCCTCCCTTCGTGCCAGACCGTCCTGACCTGGCCGCTGCTTCAGAACAAAGTCCTCGACGGAGGGCCACGTCCTTCTTCCCACGGTGCGTGGGCTCCTCTCGCCTCTAGCGACTTAAAAAATGGATTTGTAAATAAGTAAGAACTTCCAGCCACTTTCCTTGGAGCCCTGGATGGCTTTCAACTGTTTCGCTCCAGCTGCTCAGGAGCACCGCAGGACAAACCGGTCGAGGGCTTTCTGGCTGGCTGCAGACTCCTCCCTTCGCGTGGTGCTCCTTGGGTGCTGGGCTGAGCTTCGCGCCGCCGTCTCCAGCCAGGCGCTCTCTGGAAAGTCCTGCAGCAGAAGAGGAAGAAGGAAGCCGGTCAGGCATGGCTTAATAGAGGCGGCCACCCACACCCAGAACACCTAAGCCCCCTCTTGGCCAGACAAAAAACGCCGGCTGCTCTCGCCCGGCCTTCGTCCAAGATTAGTCGACAGCCAAAGTTGAAGCAAATGACTGGAGAGGTACTAACTCAAAGCAGATCAGATTACCAAAAGGTGGAGGAGGAGGAGGAGGAGGGGGGGGCTGTTTTCAGCCCTGTGTCACCTCCTGTTCAGACAGGGACCCCCTTCCCTTTAAAGCAGCCGCCCCGCAAATTAGATGTCCTTCACCTTTCCCGGCATCAGAATACTTCCTAACTAATCCACCTGGGAGGGACTGACTGGGGGGGTGGGGTGGTGTCACTCCCTTGGGACAAATAGCAGGGGGAGTTGAGCAAGAGACAATTTAAGGGCTTAGGTGGGAAATTGTAAATGATTTAAGTGCCTGAGGGCCCCAAGTACAGACAGCAGAGTGGCCCAGAGAGAACAACAGGATAACAGAACTGGAAATGACCTTGGAGGTCATCTAGTCCAACCTCCTCCTCAAGCAAGAGACACTTGCAGAAGAACAGAGCTGGAAGGGACCTTGGAGGTCTTCTAGTCATGCAGGAGACCCTTGTGGAGTAACAGAGCTGGAAGGGACCTTGGAGGTCTTCTAGTCCACCCCCTGCTCAAGCAGGAGATCCTATAGCATTCTGCACCAATGGCTGTCCAGTCTCTTCTTAAAAACTTCCAGTGATGGAGTGCCCACAACTTCTGGAGGGAAGCCATTCCACCGATTAATTGTTCTCGCTTCATTCTTCTCTCCTTAATCAGCTTCCATCCCGTTGCTTCTTGTCCTGCCTTCCGGTGCTTTGGAGAATAGCTTGACCCCCTTCTTCTTCGGGGCAACCCCTCAAATATGGGAAGACTGTTCTCGTGTCACCCCTGGGCCTTCTTTTCACTAAACGAGACATTTTGTGGAGAACAAATTGTGTAGAACGAAAATGAAAGAAAAGAAATGTAGCAGTGTTCCAGTATCTCAGGGGCTGCCCCAAAGAAGAGGGAGTCAAGCTATTCTCCAAAGTGCCCGAAGGCAGGACAAGAAGCAACGGATGGAAACTGATCAAGGAGAGAAGCAACCTGGAACTAAGGAGAAACTTCCTGACAGTGAGAACAATTAACCAGTGGAACCACCTGCCTCCAGAAGCTCTGAATGCTCCAACACTGGAGGTTTTTAAGAAGAGACTGGACAGCCATTTGTCCGAAATGGTGTAGGGTTTCCTGCCTGAGCAGGGGGTTGGACTAAATGACCTCCAAGGTCCCTTCCAACTTTACTATTACTATTATTATTATTATTATTATTATTATTATTATTATTATTATTATTAATATTATTATTATTATTATTATTATTATTATTATTACTATGTATCCCTCTGTGTATAAATAGATGTTCTGTCCGGCAATTTGCAAATTGGCCACCCACCCAGGGCTCAACGACGAACACTTCCCAAGTTGTCCATTTCTTTTTTTTTAACAATATTTTATTTATATACATAAGGAAAAAATAGGAACAATACGGGTATGGTAAGGGAAGGGGATGGGGGGGAAGGGAATAGGGGATTTAGGATAAAATAAGGATAGGTACAATCACACATTTTAACAAACAAGCTACTGTCCGGATCATAATAATGAGTAAACATCATACTCAACCATTTTTAAAATAAGCTTAACTATAGCCATATTACAAACAATTAATAAACCTTATTCAAATAGATAAATTTATTTATGCTTATTGTTTTAGCTGGTTCAACAGGTAAAGAAATCGCATTATTAGGGCAGAGACCTTACGATCGAGAGGATGCCTTGCCCCACTCGCCTTCTTTGCTTCTGGGCCAGACGTCGTCGTCGTCGTTGGTCGCCAAAATCGGTTCGACAGGGAGACCTTGTCCTTAATAAATGTCTCAACAACCGTTCTCCCAGCAGTTCCAAAGGGCAAGCTGCATTTGGCAGTTTTTGCTCCCTGGAGGATCCTTAGGAAGAAGAAGCGTCTACACAGGTCTTGCGTGGCAAGCGCAAAGCTAAGGCGGAAGTGGATGATGGCAAGGCTGGCCACCCAGTTACCAGGGGAGAACAGCCAAAGCCACTTTTTAGCCACCTCTCCGAAAGAGCAGAGGGCAAAAGTTGGCTTGAAACTCAACTTAGTTAAAAAATAGTAAGATCATCCCTTCCTGGCAAAGAGAAGGAGAAGACTCTAGAACAGCAGTTCTCAACCTTTTTAATGCCGCGACCCCAACCGGTCGTAAGTGGAGGACTAAACCGGTCGTAAGTGGAGGACTAAACCGGTCGTAAGTGGAGGACTAAACCGGTCGTAAGTCGAGGACTACCCAGCCGGTCGTAAGTCGAGGACTTTCCCTGCCCGGGAGCGCCGCGCATGCGCGGTTCCGCCCCCTGCGCCAGCCGAGGCGTAGCTGGCAAGCGGCAGAGACAGAGCAGGCCGACCACCAGCTGGCCCAGCCCAAGGGAGGTAAGGCACCCGCCGGAAAAGGGGGAAAAATGGCAGACAAAAAAAAATGGCGGACAGCCTTGCTTGGCGACCCCCGTGAAATGGTCGATCGACCCCAAATGGGGTCCCGACCCACAGGTTGAGAACCACTGCTCTAGAAAGAGTACAGAGAAGAGCAACAGAGATGATTAGGGGACTGGAGGCTAAAACATACAAGGAACAGTTGCTGGAATTGAGTATGTCTCATTTAATGAAGAGAAGGACGAGCGGGGACATGATAGCAGCCTTCCAATATCTCAGGGGCTGCCCCAAAGAAGAGGGAGTCAAGCTCTTCTCCAAAGCGCCTGAAGGCAGGACAAGAAGCGACGGATGGAGGGGTAGAATTATATAAAATGTGGTGTATTTATAAATATAATGTAAATGTTTGTCTTTAAGAAGAGGAGATGATCGGCTAGTACCCCTAAACTGCATCCGAGGTGGTGGAAAAGAAGGTGATGGGATGTGTAGGATAGTTGGGAAGGAGGAAAGAGGAGAGGTTGTGGTTAAGAGGGGTAGGAAGGAAGAGGGAAGTTAGGTAGGAAGGTTGAGGGAGTGGGGATGCGGGGGGGGGGGCGCCGATTATTTCTGAATACTTACTGAGTAGGCTTTTTATGTGTTTGTTTTTCTAATGAAATGCACCATATTTGTATTATTTGTTCATATGTTTATTTGAAAAATTAATTAAAAAATTGTAAAAAAAAAAAAAAGAAGAAGCAACGGATGGAAACTCACCAAGGAGAGAAGCAACCTGGAACTAAGGAGAAACTTCCTGACAGTGACAACAATTAACCAGTGGAACTACCTGCCTCCAGAAGCGGTGAATGCTCCGACACTGGAAGTTTTTAAGAAGAGGCTGGACAGCCATTTGTCTGAAATGGTATAGGGTTTCCTGCCTGAGTAGGGGGTTGGACTAGATGACCTCCAAGGTCCCTTCCAACGGTATTATTATTATTATTATTATTATTATTATTATTATTATTATTATTATTATTATTAGTCTTTTCTGGTATTATGCCTAATAAAAAAAGTTCAGGTTTAAAGTCTACATGTTCTCCCAACATCTTTTCTAGCCAAGTATGTATCTATGGAAACTAACCAAGGAGAGAAGCAACCTAGAACTAAAGAGAAACTTCCTGACAGTGACAACAATTAGCCAGTGGAACAACCTGCCTCCAGAAGTGGTGAATGCTCCAACACTGGAAGTTTTTAAGAAGAGACTGGATGGCCATTTGTCCGAAATGGTATAGGGTTTCCTGCCTGAG
Organism: Protobothrops mucrosquamatus; assembly: GCF_001527695.2. Classification (NCBI taxonomy): domain Eukaryota; kingdom Metazoa; phylum Chordata; class Lepidosauria; order Squamata; family Viperidae; genus Protobothrops; species Protobothrops mucrosquamatus. Next base: position 185,112 of record NW_015388507.1, read on the forward strand.
CAGGGGGATGGACTAGATGACCTCCAAGGTCCCTTCCAACTTTATTATTAATGAAGAGAAGGACGAGGGGTGACATGATAGCAGCCTTCCAATATCTCAGGGGCTGCCCCAAAGAAGAGGGAGTCAAGCTATTCTCCAAAGCACCTGAAGGCAGGACAAGAAGCAACAGATGGGAGCTTATGAAGGAGAGAAGCAACCTAGAACTAAGGAGAAACTTCCTGAGAGTTAGAACAATTAACCAGTGGAACCACCTGCCTCCAGAAGCGGTGAATGTTCCAACACTGGAAGGTTTTAAGAAGAGGCTGGACAGCCATTTGTCCAAAATGGTCTAGGGCAGGGGTAGGCAACCTTGGCTCTTTTATGACTCGTGGACGTCAACTCCCAGAACCACAACTGAGCCCAGATTTATGTCGCTAAGCGAAACATCTGTTAAGGGAGTTTACCCCCCCCCCCATTTTACAACTTTTCCCGCCACAGTTGTTAAGTGAACCACTGCAGTTATTGTTAAGTGACCTCCGGCTTCCCCGTGGATTTTGCTTGCCGGAAGGTCGCAAAAGGGGATCACGTGACCCCCGGGGCACACGGCGACCGTCATAAATGCGAGTCAGTTGACAAGCGTCCGAATTTTGATCACGTGACCTTGGGGAACGCTGCAATGGTTGTATGTGTGAAAAAAGTCCATGTCTCTTTTTTCAGTGCCATTTTGAACGGTCCCTAAACCGGGGGTCCCCAACCTTGGCCACTTTAAGACTTGTGGACTTCAACTCCCAGAATTCCCCAGCCAGCGCATGCTGGCTGGGGAATTCTGGGAGTTGAAGTCCACAAGTCTTAAAGTGGCCAAGGTTGGGGACCCCTGCCCTAAACGAATGGTTATAAATCAAGGACTACCTGTAACTTAGCTGGGGTGCTCCTGTTAAAGTTGGCCTAGATACATTTTAAATAAGCATAAATAAATATTGCTTCAGGTTCCAGAAACTGGAGACAGTCCTTGCTTTGGCGCTCCACCCTGGATCTCTGAAGAGTGAGGACAGGCAGCGCACCCATCCTAGCCAGCATAATCTACATATCTACCGTCACGCCAAACGGCCACTTAAACCTGGTCAGGCTCACTGGGGCAAAATGGCTCGGGAGCCATTTCTTTCTACAACAATCACCATCTGGCTGGGGATTATTAGGTTGATCGCACCCCAAACAGCTCTTACAATGGAGAGGATTTTAATCCAACCGTGATCAAACTAAGATTAAAACAAGCTCTAACGATTCCACCTGAACCAAGCTATATACCACAGAGCTACCACATAATTTGACACCCAGCAAGCCTGGAATCCCAATTTTTAAAAAACTGTTCTCGTACTGGGTTGGAGCATAATCCGCTCACTGGAAAACATTTTGGGAAAGCTCAGGATAAAATCTTCCCACGTGAGCAAAGAGGGGGAAAAAGCAACTAGGAATTTCTAGCCACAAAAGGAAAAAGAGAGGGGTAGGGTTAGCACTCTGCACAGCCCCTGGAGCTTTTCCCGACGAATAAAAGCGGATAAATAAGTTTGGCATGCAAATAAAATTTGCACAATCTGTGCCAGTTACAACACTTGAGTTTTGCTGCCAAAAGAAAAAGAGAAAAAAGATGAAAGCTGATACTGGGTGCATGATTTCCTAAAACACAACCTGCATAACAATGAGTGTATGCAACACCGATGACTTAAATTCTAGTAAAACAATGGGGCTTGTTTCTGACACTATTTCCCCAATATTGAGAGCTTCCAGAAACAGTGAGGCAGATATGGTTAAATTAAACCGAGAGACCCAATTTCTATATTCTTCTCCAGGTTCACATATCAGTCAGTTACAAGCAAAGTTGCGTTGGAGGGGTCCTTGGTCTTCTCTGAGCTGGTTTTCTTGCAGACGTTTCATTATCCAACTAGGTGATGACATCAGTGCTACAAGGGAATAAACTATGAGGAGTGGAGGAGGAGGGGGGAGGAGCAGAAAGAAGAGGACTGTGGGGTCCTTATCCTCATGTTTCATTACGCAAGCTAGCACTGATGGTGTGATCTAGATAGGTAATGAAACGTCTCCAAGAAAACCACCAAGCTCAGAGAGCACCCAGGACCCCACAGTCCTCCTCCTCCTCCTCCTCCTCCCAAATCCCTTCCCTTCTAGCACTGATGATGTTCCCTAGTTGGGTCATGAAATGTCTGCAAGGAAACCATGAAACTCAAGAGAGCACCAAGGACTCCAGAATTCTCCTCCTCCTCCTCTCCATGAACCCCACTCCCTTCTAGCACTGTTCCCTAGTTGGGTAATGAAACGTCTCCAAGAAAACCACCAAGCTCAGAGAGCACCCAGGACCCCACAGTCCTCCTCCTCCTCCTCCTCCTCCTCCTCCTCCTCACCTCCATGAACTCCACTCCCTTCTAGCATTGATGGTGATCCCTAGTTGGGTAATCAAACCACAAGTCTTCTCCTTTAAAGTTGCGTTCATTATATTCATGAAGCCACTGCAAAGAGGAGCGCCCCAGACCCCCCACCCCCACCCCGGCTTCGCGGTCTCTGCAGGTGACCAGCAGGATCGCCGGTGCTGCAGTCAGGTCTCCCCTGCCAAAAGATGAAGCAGCCTGCAAAGACGCTGTCAACCAGACTGACCGTTTCGAAAACTAGCACAACCCTGAGCCAGACTCACGGGATCTGACCTGCCACAGGAGTTCCAGGGGCCAGAGATCAATCCTCAAAGGGGATGTCTGAATGCAGCACCCCTGAAGGGGTCCTACCTCTGGGCTCTTCCCCTGGGCCTCTCAGGGCCCTCGCTCTGCTTCGGAAGCCAGCTGATCCGGGCACAGGAGCCCTTCGGATGAACACGCCTGGATCAGCAACAATGGGAAAGGCAGCACTGCCCTTCCTCTCCCACCAAACCAGTCAGGCAGCGGCTGCCGCATTCCTGCTGCCCCGAGCCACGCCACCGGGGCACCCACGCAACCTGCCGGAGGTGAAATATGGCATGCAGGAACTCCCTGGCTCTTCCTGGAATCAGGAATGTGAAGAATTGGGCAAGGGCTGGAGCGAGCCGGCAAGCGCTTTCCAGTCAGCAAATAGCAACCCGTGTTTATTGTGCTCACTGGCCTTCGGGGGTCTTCGTCTAGCTTCGGAGTCAAGCTCTTCTCCAAAGCCCCTGAAGGCAGGACGAGAAGCAACGGGTGGAAACTCATCGAGGAGAGAAGCAACTTGGAACTAAGGAGAAACTTCCTGACAGTGAGGACAATTAACCAGTGGAACCACCTGCCTCCAGAAGCGGTGAATGCTCCAACACTGGAAGTTTTTAAGAAGAGACTGGACAGCCATTTGTCTGAAATGGTCTAGTAGGATCTCCTGCTTGAGAAAGGGGGCTGGACTAGATGACTTCCAAGGTCCCTTCCAACTTTACTATCATCATCATCATCATCATCATCATCATCATCATCATCATTATTATTATTATTATTATTATTATTATTATTATTATTATTATTATTATTATTACCTCAATCCTGGCAGGGTTTTCAAACAGCCTTGACAGATGGAAGTGGTTTTGCCAGGATTTCGTGGGGTTTTTTTGCCTTTTATTTTATTTTGCCTTTTATTAATTATTAAAATTAATTTATTAATTTTATTAAATGCCTTTTGCATTTCAAAAAGAGTGCAAAGAAGAAGAACTAAGAGGATGAAGGGCTTGGAGACAAAAACATATGAAGGACGAACGCTTTCAGGAATTGGGCATGTCTAGTTTAATGAAAAGAAGGATTAGGGGTGACTCGATGGCAGTGTTCTAATATTTGAGGGGCTCCCACAAAGAAGAGGGGGGGGTCAAGCTATTCTCCAAAGCGCCTGAAGGCAGGACAAGAAGCAACAGATGGAAACTAATCAAGGAGAGAAGCAACCTAGAACTAAGGAGAAACTTCCTGACAGTGAGGACAATTAACCAGTGGAACAGCCTGCCTCCAGAAGTGGTGAATGCTCCAACACTGGAAGTTTTTAAGAAGAGACTGGACAGCCATTTGTCCGAAATGGCATAGGGTTTCCTGCCTGAGCAGGGGGTTGGATTAGATGACCTCCAAGGTCCCTTCCGACTCTGCTATTTTGTTACTACTGTTCTTCCTCTGCCCATTATGCAGCTGCGGGCTAGGCCTTCTCTTCTCGGACCATTTCCTGGGCAGCTGTTTTCCGAGATCATCCATGCTAGCTGGGGAATTCTGGGAGTTGAGGTCCACCAGTCTTAAAAGTGGCCAAGCTTGGAGACGCCCGCATGACAGCTTTACAAGGCCTCATAAACCTAGCCTGTCTAGTAAAGCTCAATTGGCCAAATAATAAATATTGGTCAGTTCAGAGCCAGCAGCCTCATATACGGAGCTCATATTTGGCAAAAATCTAGGCACAGTCAGGCCATCTCCCCACACACACACACACACACACACACACAAAGGCACTTTCTTTGCTTGCTTTTCTTCGGTTACCTGGTCAAAGCCCCTCCCATCCATGTGGCAAGAGTTAGAATCAGGACACCCGCCCGGAAAAACACAGCTTCCGGGAGCCAGGAACACTTTCTAAGGCAGGACGTTTGCCCAGCGGCCCAGACCTGGAGTGCTCCTTGCTAAATTTACCCAGCGGGAAGAACCCGGGGCGAAGGGAAAATCTAGGTTTCGCCTTCGGCTGTAAATCTGGAATTCTGGAAATCACCTGCCAGGAAGAGCTGGAATGAGTGGAGGGGCGAACTCTGTCTAAGTGGCCGCTTGGAGCAGCTCAGAGGAAAAGCTACTTTCTAAAAATGTCATAAATAATGTGGTGCACTAAAGTAATGCGTGTATTTTTAAAACCCGGTCTCAGCCACCCTGTGTGTGTGTGTGTGTGTGTGTGTGTGTGTGTGTGTGTGTGTGTGTATGAACCGTATCCTGCCCAACCTGCAGAGTCAGCATATAAAATTTAAGAAAGAAATACAGGTAGTCCTCAGCTTGCAAACGCAACGCAGGCCACAATTTCCACTGCTAAGCAAAACAGATGTTGTGTTTTGCACCCTTTTTTACGACTTTTCTCTCCTCCGTTGTTAAGTGAGTCCCTGCAGTGGTTAAGTGAGCAACGTGGTTCTTAAGTGGCATCTGGCTTCCCCCCATTGGCTTTGCTTGTCAGAAGGTCCCGGAAGGTCACAAAGTCACGTGACCCTGGGACACTGCGACCGTCATAAATACAAACCGGTTGCCAAGCGTCCGAATCCCGATCCCGTGACCGTGAGGATGTGGCAATGGTTGTAAGTGTGAGAAACGGTCACCAGTCACTGTTTTCAGTGCCAGTCACTAAACGAATAGTTGTTAAGTCGAGGACTTCCGGTAAAGAGAAATAATATTGTTCAAAATCTCAGGAACGCAGCCAAGTCCCAGTTTGAGGGAAATACTTGGTTCCAGGCTGGGAAGCCTCCGAGTCCCATTCCAGCAGGCGAGAGCCAGGCAGCCCATATGATCCCAGGACACGGCATCCGTCATAAGTTTGAGCCAGTTACCAAGCGTCTGAATATTGATCACGTGACCATGGAGATGCTGTAACGATTGCTAAGTATGAAAAACGGTCATAAGTCACTTTTTTCAGTGCCATTGTAATATCAAACAGTCACTAAAAGGACGGTTGTAAGTCAGGGACTTACTGTGTTTAATGGGCCAAGAAAGCACGCGTGCACCGGACACCAAAACGGGGCTCCTACACCACAAACAGCAAGTGCACCAAAGCTATTGCGTCTTCCATCTCATTCAGAGATAAAACGCCATGATGGCGCAGTGGTCAGAATGCAGCATTGCAGGCTAACTCTGCCCACCGCCAGTAGTTCGTTCCTGACCGGCTCAAGGTTGACTCAGCCTTCCGTCCTTCCGAGGTCAGTAAAATGAAGACCCAATATGCCAGTGATGGCGGACCTTTTAGAGACCGAGTGCCCAAACTGCAACCCCAAAACCCACTTACGCATCGTCGGGTGCCGGGTGGGCATGGCCCATTGGGTGGGTGTGGCTGTGGTAGTAACAG
>NW_015388508.1:0-4430 GCF_001527695.2 Protobothrops mucrosquamatus
ACACCCCCCCCTTGATTATGCTAATGTACGAATAAAAGGGAGGCACGGAGAGGCTTGAGGGTCTTTGCCTGCCATCTCACCTGAAGAAGCATGTTGCCCGTGTGTTTCCTGATCTAAAGCGAGGCCCGTTGGTTTAGGCCAACGTACATCACCACCGTCCTGCAGGGAGCGGGACCCCGGGATTTTGCGATCCCACACTAATGTAAGATCTTTAGAGGCCACTTTCCGTATTCTGTAAAAAATATAGCCTTTTCATTTTTGTCATCAAATAGACTATTACAAGGGGAGATTATCTTTCATTTAATCTTTTATTTTTCACTCTATTTAAACAAAAATAAAAGAAAAACCCAAATATTTCATTGGCTGCTTTAATACTTAATTGATTTCTGACTTTCATATCTGTACATATGTTAGTAAGTTAAAGGATTAGGGTCAATACTTGTTTTACATAAATGTAATATTACTCCTATCTTCTTTTTCAATAAAGTGTAGGACTACACACAAGAAGTCATTCTCCTAGGGAGGCATGAAAAGTTGTTCTTGGGAAGGTATTTTGGTGTTTTTTTAATCTCATATATTTTTAATAAAAAACAGCAGCTGCTGAAGTACAACATTGGATACAGCTGATACAGCTGATGAGCACAACATTAGAAGAAAGGAAGGTAATGAGACAACAAAAACAGTAATTAAAAGGAAGCAGAGAGATTTTAAGGAAACTTGTTGCCAAATTTAAAAGTGAGCTCCTTGGCTGAATGAATAGAAGTCACTCAGGTTAGCAGTGATCAATACAGAAATAATTTCCCCTTATTCCATTGCAATGTACATTAAAACGTACCACAAACCAGAGTGCTAATATCTAAATGTCCTATAATACACAGCAAATAATAATTTATAGAACTTATTACCATAAGAATCTGTCAAATGTTGAAGATATTTAGAATAGAATAAATTTGAATTGATTGATTGGTTGATATTTTTATGTACTATCAAGTCATTGCCAATTACATAAATAGATTTCTCTATGAAGATCTGTCCCTGATTTGGTCCTTCAATTTCTCCATTGCAATGAATTCCATTCATCTTGCTCCCTTTTTCCTTTCCTTTCCTTTCCTTTCCTTTCCTTTCCTTTCCTTTCCTTTCCTTTCCTTTCCTTTCCTTTCCTTTCCTTTCCTATCCTATCCTATCCTATTTCCTTTCCTTTCCTTTTTCTCTTTCTTTTCCTTTCCTATCCCTACCCTATTATGCTTATGTTTATGCCTATCCTTATTCCTTTTACCTTATGCCTTCTTATATCTTATATATTATTCCTTAACATTTACCAGAATTATAGAATTGGGTCATGACATAATGTGCCCAGAATATCAACCATAATTATTTTCACCTTAAGTGAAAACTCTGAATTAATTTGTTCCAGGAATTAGTGAACTTATGAAATAACCATGATATACTCTCAACAAAATTAAAAAATTTGAATCAATATCTACTTATAAGAACATATCAAGGCCTATGGATCAATTAAGATTCAGGATTTCTGCAGATAGATAGAAGAAGTTTTGGACTAAGAGGTTAGAAAGGCAGAAAAGAACTCTATGCCCCAATACATCAATGCGATGAAATGTATTGTTCTTTTGTAATTTGCTAGTATTAAGACAGAAAACATGAAATTCAGAATAATCAGGCAATGAAATGAAGGATGAAAACAGCAGAAATGCTTCTCTTCTTTATTTCACTCTTGTGATCTTTTGTTTGTATAATTCTGGGTTGTTCCACAAAATAGAATTGGATTGGCAAGTTAGCTGGATGTGTTTAAATTTATAAATAACAGCTACATCGTGCATTATAAAAATGTAAATTTTAAAAAAGGAGAAAAAAGGGAAACAGAGATAAATGATAGTGGAAGCCTTAAGGATGCCCGAAGCTCTCTCTGACTACTGGCAGTNTATTGTGTTTATGTAAACAGCTCATTTTCCCCTCCTGAATTACTGTTATTCATGCACTTTAAGTGTTCTGTAAGACCATCATGGTCATTTTCATCATCATCAACAGCCAAGAGAAATTTGACTGTCTCCAGACTAAAATCCTTAAGTGAAAAGATATTTGTTGTCTTGATTATATTTTAATGATCTTTTTGTATGAATAATTTCGCTCATCTGTCTAATGTATATCCAAGAATCTTTTCAATAGAGGGCAATAGAGGGTAAAATTTGATTGTTTTAAAATACTTCTTAGCAAAACATTGCTAAAATTGCAGGAAAAAAAATTGATGAGCATGCCTTATTTTACAGTATATTGATGTCCATATCCCTGTCCATCAAGCACATCATAAAAACAATAATGATGCAATTACACCTGCAAACCGTGAAAAAGATATTTTTTGTAGAGTTTAATCAATGTATGCCAAAGTACTGTATGTGGCAACACCTATTCAGCCTTGACTGATCTTACAAAGACTAAGTTATATTAACTTAGTCTTAAGTTAAGTTATATTAAGTTACATTAACTTGAGCAGTTTGGTGCAGAGATTAAGGCATCAGATAACAAACTGGGAAACTGTGAGTTGTAGTTCCCTCCATTAAACATGAAACCAGTGTCCTTGAGCCACTCTGTGTGTGTGTGTGTGTGTGTCTGTCAGCCCTAGAAAGGAGGCAATAACAATCCACTTTTTAGCCAGGCAGTGGCCAAGAGTTAACAATAATTCAAAGGCATTAAGAAAAAATAAAGAATCCTTTCCTTAGTGCTTGGTTATAAGATGATCAGAACTGAAGGCTATATGTAACCTAGGAAATTTAACAAAAAAAGTCTTGAAGGAGGCAGTAGCAAACTTCTTCCATATTACCTGTCTGGATACGTCCACAAACTCATTAGGAACTAATTTCTACTCAATGGAGTATTTAAGTATATTTAATCAGCATATACATATATCCTAATAATAAGGATGGGGAAAAGTAAAGTCAATGTGATAAAAAAAATTGCAAATTTGACTTCAAAACCAACTATACAAAATGTAACAATTAAGTAATATTGGTAGAACTAACTCAGCTAGAAATATAAATAATTTTTGACTGTTTAGTTTAGATACAAAAACACATATACAAACAGAGATACACACATACAAAGTATAGTGATTAAAAATATGGTGACTATTTAAAAAGTGCAGCTCTACATATGTTCTACATGTATTAGAGATTTCACCCCTCCCCCAGCACTAATGTAAATAAATGAAGAAGAATAAAAATATATATAGCCAATTTGGAGAATATGGCAGTATTCAATGTACAATGTATAAAAGGGCCTGAGTTTAAATTTACTATTTGAAAACAAGACTGAAGGAAAATCCTTTCCTGAAATTCTGGAGAATCACACAACTTAGCACACCAAATAGCAGGTGTATAATTTTGCACAGCTGGTTTTCTTAAAGTATAGTAGTAATAACAATAGAAAGATTAAAGATGCAAAAGGAGTCTTTCTCTGACGGAAACAGATATTTTCTCCATTCGCTTTCTGAAGGTTTTCAGTTTATATAGCAGCTGAAAATACTGTACTGATAAGCACACACACACATTGTCGTTCAACATATGTGTTAATATTTTGAAAATCCAGGAAAGACAGTGTGATTTACTGGCGCACAATTCAAAAATAATATGCTTAAAAATGTTTACTGCTCTGGAACTATTTAGATCAAACTCATATGGGAGGAATAAAGATCACAAACACAAATCTGGGGAAAACACTTTAAAAAAACACTTGAATAATAACTTTATTTTTCCCCAAAGATAGGACTTTAATAAATAAATGAAAGCATCTGGAATCCATTAATCTAAGCAATTAAACATCTAACCATACATATTTTACCTAGAGTATTATTATCCATATATTATTCATTTACTTTTTACCCCCAAAAGTATGTCAATGCCTTCTGATTACCTAATCTAATATATCCTTATTTTATAATGATTTTTATATTCATTGGAAAAAGAAGTTTGATAATGAGTGAAGTTTCCCCTTCTCTGCAAGATTAAAAGCCGAAGAGGGGGAAAAACAACACTGAGCATTTCTGTGACAGCTTTTTGCTTCAATTATCTGTGATAATAAAGAGAAGAATTGTTTGGGTTAATTCTTTTGTCTTTTGTGACTTATGGGTGAGTAGTATGATGGATAATGTGTTTGACTATGATAGCAGTAACCAAGGTTCAAAGCTACTCTCAGCCACAGAATCTCACTGGGTGACTTTAGATCAGGGCTTTTTTTCAGCCGGAACGCGGCGGAACCGCGTTCCGGCACCTTTTTCCGGGCCGGCCGCACCGGAAATAGCCCCTCCCACACCGGAAATAGCCCCTCCCAAATTTTACTTGCATTCCTGTTCTCTAAAGGGGCGGTCCTAGGGTTTGATGAGGGCGTGGCCAGGTTTGAGTTCCGCCACCTTTTCTCCG
>NW_015388508.1:5545-8973 GCF_001527695.2 Protobothrops mucrosquamatus
CCGGAACGCGGCGGAACCGCGTTCCGGCACCTTTTTCCGGGCCGGCCGCACCGGAAATAGCCCCTCCCACACCGGAAATAGCCCCTCCCAAATTTTACTTGCATTCCTGTTCTCTAAAGGGGCGGTCCTAGGGTTTGATGAGGGCGTGGCCAGGTTTGAGTTCCGCCACCTTTTCTCCGAGAAAAAAAGCCCTGCTTTAGATTAATAGTATCTCCCATTATACTGAGAACAAATTGATGGAAGGACTATTATGTGACCTCTGAGCTTTTACAGAAGACAGGATAATGAACTAAAACGTCAATAAAAATAAATCAATGCAACATGTTAAGAACTGAAATTCATAGATGATATATTCATGTCCAAGAATTAGACATGATTAAGTAGAATAATAGATATATATTTCAATTCTGTAGGTTTCAGGATGATCAAAAGTGGACTTTCATCTAAGTGGATATGTTTAGCATCAAGTACTCAGAAAATGATCAGAATTTTTTCAAGTTTTTGAGTTTCCTCATTCACACCTTTCAATTATTTCAGTGTCTGGATTGAAAAGGCATTCATTTGATTTTGGTGCTGCCTGCCTCTAGAATGTTTTTTTATATATCTATATTTTATATTTTTATATATGATTTTTAAATTATTTAAGCTTTTCCTAAAATACTTTGTTCAATGTTTTCAAAAACAAGTATCTGGCTTTACCCTCCTAAATGTAAAAACACTGGGGTGATTGAATATTCTGAGCAAAACAAGATTAATTCTGACTGGCCCAAGAAAACCAACTATAATACTTTTTGTTTTCTTTTTACAATCCTGTAATCCCTTGATCAGAGGTCAGGGCAACTGGGTGGGGCTGAGTGTTTACTGGCTGGATGCCCTTCCTAACACCTATGCAGGGTTCTCAACAGATATTTTCTCTTTGCGCCTTTGAGAGAGAAACATCTGCCGCTACCTAGGATTGAATTCTCAACATTCTGAGTGGGAGATGAGTGTCTTCATTTCTAGGCCGCCATGCCATTCAAGGCCAACTATAACTATAGTACCAAAATGCCCTTACTTTCTCAAAAGAATGTTTTGCCTCCCGTGAAAGAAACTTCTGTTTTTCTACTTTATTCTAGGAAGTTGGATATTTATTTTATTTTTTTCTTGATGAGCTGATTTTACTTTTGGAAGGAATTGAGAGAACCACTCTTTCTGACATTATTTATTTGTTTGTTTATTGCTATTACATATATTTTGTTTTGAAGCCATGTCTGCTCTTTCTACTTCCCTGTCCAAAAGAATTCAGTGGGAGCAATTTGTGAGGTCTTCTTTGAGAATTAAGCAGGAAATGAATAAGAAGTTGGGGTGAATGTAAATTCGTATTGAACGATTGCACAGTGAAAACAATAGTATAATAACACAGCTTCACCATCTCATAACTAAATAAGTGTAAGAAAACCATGCTCCATTCAGGGAAGCTATCCTGAAATGCATTTGTTTCCTTTAGGAGTAAATTGTCTTTCATTAAAAATGAATGCGAACTGGTAGAACCAGGAAGAGAGAGATCAACATCAAATTCTGGTGTTAATTAAATGACTAAATGGTAATTTAAACTTTCTGGATTGTGGCAACTCTGTTCTCTAACACTGATTTTCTCTGGTGCAAAGAATGAAGATCATATAATAATTCAAGAATTTTTTTTTTATTCTTCATATGATCTGGTAATATGACATTGGGGCCTTGTGAACTGAATTCCTTATCTAACTGCACTCTTGAAATTGAACCACCGTATTTTTCTGTGCATAAGACACTATTTTTTCCTGCAAATACCCTGTGCAAAAATCAGGTGCATCTTATACAAGTGCACCGTCTTATACATAGAAAAATAATGGTAACCTCCGCAGCCCAGGGCATGCCTGTGTGGGTTGCCATGCCGCCTGGTGCAGGTGTCAAGCCCCTGTGGGCTTGCCACTAATGGGAGGGGGGAGGGGGCAAGATCATTGGCCGGCCAAACCTCCGGATTTGCCGGCTCAGCTATTCAGCTCAGCTGATCGGCATGGAGCATCTTATACAAGGGTGCGACTTATAGACAGAAAAACACGGTATTAAAAATTAAATGCTAGCTAATCTTATATAGACTCTCAAAGGGAAAGAAAACATATCCAAAATTATATTATGGCTTCTCTGTTCCCCTGCCTCCCCAGTTTCCCACAATCTCTGTGGATTGAACTGTTCTGATATCAGGGCTGAAACTGCTTCAGGTAATAATTTCAAAGAATTTCCACTTACAGTATTCTTGTTGCAAAGCATGCACAATACAAGAAGGAGGGGAGAAACCACCAAATTGCCTTCTTCAAATTGCCTTTTCTAAGGAAAAGCAGAAAATGTTTCTTGTTTTAGAAAGAACATTTAACAAAACATAACAGACCCTGTCTCGTTTAGTTTACGCTTTGAGACAAGGCAATTACTACAGTGTAATGGTGGCATCTATTGGTACATGCTAAATATGAACATCTTAAATTGAAACTTTGCTCTCTCTCTCTCTCTCTCTCTCTCTCTCTCTCTCTCTCTCTCTCTCTCTCTCTCTCTCTCTCTCTCTGCAAAGTTGGTGGTTGAAACAGTCAAGTCAGTGTTTCTGTATGCCAAGAGCAACTCTGAGATGACAATTCCTACACTGAGATGACAGTATGATTCATAGCAGTAGCTATAAGATTAGAAATTTCTGATAAAAAAGTCTTGCTATGTGGATTGACTAGGTACCAGGATTGGATGCACCATGAAGATAAAAAAAAACCTTTGAAATCAGTAGGTCTTTCTATTCTGTCAGACTCCAAGAGAGAACATCTACCAAACTGTGTTCATAGACTTCACCTCTTGTGGGTGTTTTCCCCCTTACTCTGGTACTCACTTTGACAAACAGTGCTCAGTACCTAATATGTTGTTTTAATTTTTGAGGCATGACTCTAAGATCTGCTCATTTTTCCCCTCTTTGTTTTTTTCTAACCAATTGCCTGACCAAAGTTCTTGAAATTTAACCACTGCCAAAGCCAGGCATTATTCAAGTAATTATCCATATTTTCTATTTGGATAAAGCCAACAAGATCTATTACATGATCAGAAATGGAGGTTCAGTCACAAAAAACCAAAGTTTTCAAGGCCTTAAGAACACCAATAGGAATGGACCAAACTGATTTTTGGGGGGGCAGGAAGCGGCTGGAGAGGGATGATGTTCTAAAATGATGGGCATCACAGCAGAAGAAGGTCTCTTGCTGGAGCCCACCTTTCAACTTACTTTTCTTTCTTTCTTTCTTTCTTTCTTTCTTTCTTTCTTTCTTTCTTTCTTTCTTTCTTTCTTTCTTTCTTTCTTTCTTTCTTTCTTTCTTTCTTTCTTTCTTTTTAGCTGATAATACACTGAGCATTCAGGAAGATTCCTGGAGAGAAATGGTTTT
>NW_015388508.1:9373-14144 GCF_001527695.2 Protobothrops mucrosquamatus
CTTTAGAAAACAGCATGATAACTACAGTTTGCTCCATGAATGTCTTCATTTGGTACATTTAAATGCAATTCTCCATCAAAAAGTTCCACTGGACACAGTTCACTCAATTCCAGTTGAAATCAGTTACATTTTTCTCTTTTGCTATTGAAGTAGCCATTTTGGCAGACAGGACTGGATGTGACTACTTTACTGGAACAACGCAGAAAAACATTCATTTTTTTTATCCTGAAACCAGTTTTGATTATAGAAATTCCATTTCTATGGCTACTGTCACAAAGACAGATAAATAGCTTAGTAAGCAAATATTCAAACTGTTTCCTATTCAGTTCCTTTTTCATTTGATACAAATCCTTGACTCTTTTTATAAAAAAAAACTTATGAGGACTTAATTAGCAACTGAATTTCTACACCAGTTCAGGAGGGCCAATAAGTCTCATATGAGCTGAGATTGTTTCCCACTGTGGACAAGGAATCAGTGAAAATACAGCTCATGTTCTTTTATATTATAATTCCCACAATTCTTCACAGACGTATAACTTATCTGACCATCTGGAAAATTCTGGAAAATTCTAATTTTGTGTGCAGCTGTTACTATCAGATCAGTATGATACACTTTTTTTGAACATAACTAAATTCTGCTGAGAATAATGATGATGTAATGGAGTTTACCTGTGAAGGGAGAGGTAATGTGATGGAATACAGTGAAGTGACACTTTATTTATTTATTAAATTTGGAGACAATTCATCTTACCCACAGAACAATCGTGAGCAACAGGCAGCTTTCTAGGAAGGAATCAGCATATTCCAAGGATGGAGACAACATAGCTCAAGACAAGATTCTGCCTCCCTAGAATCTCCCAGGGTATATCTGTTAAAGAGAAAGTAGTATATATTTAGTCTGGCAAGATTCTGTCTATATGGTGTGAACAAATAAAGAACTGAACTTTGGCTGGATTGATCTATGTCTTTCTTGGGCTGGTCCTAAAAGATAACTAAATTAGAAAAACTTTGGCCACCCATCAGTGATCTCACCACAAACTGCAATATACTAGTATGTCTTTTTCTGTTGTTTTGCTTTATCTCAATGTTTTAATTTTTAATTCTGGTCTATGACTGTAATAAAAAAAATTCACTGAACATACAATTGAAACTATAACTGAGAACAAACATCATACAAAATCATACATAGAATTTTGTAAAAAAAAAAAAAAGTAGTGGGGTGAAATTTCAGACGAGAAAGATGAAATTCTCCTACAATTTCTCAAGGGATAGATGTCATCTAAGTGCTAACAAGAGCCCTGATACTGAAAAAGCTCCACGGCTGGAGTTTTCCTTATGTCTCTCATTAAATTTAATGGAAAGTTGGATAGATGACTGAGGTGATTTTCCTGGTGAAGGCAGGATGGAAATATAGCTATCTTCAAACAGGCAGGCAGAAGGCCTTTGGTTATTAAATAGCAATAGTACTTAGACTTTACAGCACTCTCTGTCAGAATATTGACCCCAACAATCTGGATTCTCATTTTACTGACCTCAAAAGGATGGAAGGCTGAGGCAACTATTAGTCTGTCAGCATCAAACTCAAGGCTATGGGCTGAGTTAGCCTGCAATACTGCATTCTAATCTCTGCACCACTAGTAATAACATGGCATATTATTATTTTCCCACAACACCCCTCTTGGAAAAAGCATGAGAGCATTTTAACCAGTTTATATTATCATAACTTTGGGTTCTATGCAAAATAACATTGTTGGCAGTTAAATTAAATCATTACTAAAGAGCATTCATTTTTTCATTTGTTTGCTTGCCACCATAATCCCTACAGCTTTCTGGTGGACAATATCATAAAAGAATACATAACAGGTATAATGAGGATCCATAAAAACCAAAATTAAATTATCATTTACAAAATAAACAAAAACCTTTAATTACTAATCAATAACAGAAAGAATATAAAGATTGCATTTAAGTATTTTGTTAGGAACTGCCCAGTCTCTTCCACCAACATGTATACTACTTAACCTGTAGAAAGCAAATCCATGAGAGTGTTTATCAACCATGGAAGACAGCATGCAAATGTTTTCTCCTTTCTCACGCTGACTGGGGAATTCTGGGAGTTGAAGTCCACACATCTTAAAGTTGATAAGGTTGAGAAATCTGCTGTAGATGAACATACTTGAGCTGCAGGAAACTTGTGTGACTAATCTTAAATGAGAATTGCAGGTGAATTCCTTTCTGTCTTTCCTTATAAGGGGGAAACTTCTAGATACCTCTCCCTAACTTCAGTCTAGAATTTCTTGAACAAATGTTCCTCCTTCAAGCATGTCTTGGGTTTACTGGACTTATACTGTTTTTCTTTATTATTATAGCTTCCTCAGTTGTTGGTCTAGCTTAGTGTTTTTCAACCTTGTCAAGCTGGTGGGAGAATTCTGGGAGCTGAAGTCTATACATTTTTAAATTGCTAAGGTTGAGAAACATTCTAGTTGGTCCAAATGGATTTAAATCTTTTCAGATAACTGGAACATGCCCAAAAGCCTTGACATCAGACCATCTGTCTTTGCTATTTTTGGTTCTTGTCTTTTAGCTCATTCTTTTCTCAGAATTTCTTTTGCAATTTCCCTCTGCCTGTGATTTTACTTATCATGCTTTCTCAGCACGTAGCCTTCATTTCTAACTAATAATGAATTAGCTTTAGCTTTATAGTATTAGATAAAAGGAAAATGCTAAGTACAAGAAACCATAATATAAATGGGGTGAAAGATCGCAACATCAGAAGCATATGGAATATGCAGCCTTGTGTAAATCTTATTGAACCAGCTTTGACATACTTATATGTTGTATCTTTGAAGCATATGCAACATATACATTTTAATCTGCTTTCTACCCAAAAGTAGTTTTTTCTGAACACAGGAGTAACATGCAAGCAGTAGTTGACTAGTAAGCAAGAAACATTCAATTTTTCCTATTGTTCCATCTGTTCCTCTATTTTGTTTAGTGTGAAATCTTTCTAATAATTCAGCTTTCTTTACTCCAGTTCAGAATCAATGAGTAATTTGAAAGGTCACCCCAAGTCCATTTTTTGTGGCTTCCAGAGATCAGCCAACAATATTTAGAACTTCTTCAATGTTCCCTTTTTCTAACCTACAAAATAGGTCATAAAGCATTGGATTAAACTTCAGGTATGTATGCTATTAAAAAGGTACAGACTCCTTCCAGATGAGCTTGAATTCTTGTGATTGAGTTCACCTACTTTTCTTGGCAGTAATATGAAAGCTGGTTGTCACAGCATTTTTCAGGGATGATTTTTACCCCAACTTTTCAGTCCAGCTTATAGTTCTGGGATTTTATGGAGGTTTTCCATCCAAAGGCTAATGAAGTTAAGTTTGAGGCTGCTTAATTTTTCAAAATCAGTTAAGGCTTAACATACTTAATTTTATCAGAAACAAGTTTCCCAAACTTTTGTAAAACAAAAACTGATTTTAACTGCAATTGCTCAGGAGATGTTGTCTTGTTATTGCTATAATCACTGCTGCTTTTGAAATACAATTCCCATTTAGATATAGATACCTCCATGCATATGTACATACACATAAGTCATGTTCTTTAAATTAAAATGTATCACTACCAACTCCTGTTGTAAAATAAAATGAGCAGGCTGGTGGTTTTTGACAACCAATATCTACCAACTTTCCCTCAGATGTGTTTTTCTATGTGTTAGAAAAACACATAGAAAACAGCTGGACAAAGAGTAAGGAAACAAAAACTGCAGAGTAAAGTTTTTTTAATACTCATTGAGGGTAAATACAGAACTTTGAAAAGTGTAAGACGAAGACCCCAGTTGGATGTCTTTGTTTTCCCAGATTTTATGCAGATGCTAGGAAATGAGTACAATAAAGAATTACAGATTCCCAATACATTTTTATAGAAAAGGATTAGGCTCCATTAAAAAGTATTGGACACATGTTTGTGTCCAATACTTTTTGAATTTCTTTTTTTAACTAATAACAAAAAAGAGAAAAATGTTATATTTCTTTCACTTTTTAAATATCCTCATCCTCCTCCCTGTACCCATTAAAAGTTTTTATTAGAGCTTTTCCATTGCAACCCCAAATCTCAAAATGTAAATGTTTCTTTCTTAACTATTCTTCTCTACAAACAGCAGAAGGGCAGGAAGTAACATGAAACCTGTTATGTATGAATATGTATTACTTATACATATGTATGCCTGCCTCATTTTCTCCTCCTTTTCTGAAATGTATAAATATGAATGCATATCTTCATCTGCAGGGATATGTAACTATTCTTTTGAAGAATATCCCTGTACATATTGATTAGTGAACACTGTGTTGACCCTTGATTATTTGCTCTGGGTCCTGCATTTTGATTCTAGAGTGGGTTATATAAATATGATTTTGAGACGAACTCTACAATTTTCAGGGGCTAATATTCTCTTGAACTACATATCTAGTGCATGGATTTTGACAACCAAACAATGTAAATGTATTCTCCATGCCCTTACAATGGCCAAAAGAGTGATACTGCAGCATCAAAAAGATTAATGTACAGCCTGTTTCAGTCAATGGATTAAGGACCTGATTTATACTCACCACCTATGAGCAGATTGCCTATAGATGTAGACTTTGATGAACAGGTATATTTATAGAAAATTTAGTAGGTTAAATAAATGATAGCTATATAAGTGTATTAGAAATGTTAATTTTGTGTGTGTGTGTGTGTGTGTGTGTGTGAGAGAGAGAGAGAGAGAGAGAGA
>NW_015388508.1:14871-24679 GCF_001527695.2 Protobothrops mucrosquamatus
CTGAAATAGTTTGTGTTGGGAAACTGAAGGGTAATGCATAAGCTTCTGTCATTTTGCTGAAGTGCTACTTTAAGTCTTTCACTATGATTCACTTTATGTGGAAGAAAGAACCCAAAGACATTTATTTTCTTCTTACCATTATGAAGATCCAGCAAAATAACCAAGAAAAAATGTCTTCAAAGGAGTAAACTTTTTTTTTATTCTTCCATGGAGAGACAATTTGTTAGATTTCCTTCTGGTTAAACTTTAAAAGTTTAAAATTTAATATAAAATTAAAGTTTCAAATTAAATTAAAGCCAACACAGTAAATCAATAAAATAGCTTGTTACTGGACATGATATCTGAAAACACACCAGAGGAAGATAGAAGGGACTTTCTTGAAGATCTCCTAATTCAACCCCCTACACAAACAGGAGACCCTATACCATTTCAGACAAATGGCTGTCCAGACTCTTTTTAAAAGCCTACAGTGATGGAGCACCCACAACTTCTGAAGCAAAGCCATTCCACTGATTAATTGTTAGGAAGTTTCTCCTTAGTTCTTGGTTGCTTCTCTTCTTGATTAGTTTCCATCCATTGTTTCTTATCTTGCCTTCTGGAGCTTTGGAAAATAGGTTGACCCCTCCCCCTTTCTTCTTTGTGGCATTTCCTCAAATATTGGAACACTGCTATGATGTCACCCCTAGTCCTTCTTTGCACTAGATTAGACATACCCAATTCCTGCAACTGTTCTTCATATGTTTTAGCCCCCAGGCCTCTGATATATAATATTATATATAAAACACATGATTGCATTCTTTATTTGGTTCTGGAAAGATGATACACAGAGAGAGTTGTTTGAAATTCCAATTGGAAGATTTGCCAACCAACCATCTGAGCATCACATTTTTATTTTGGATTTAAAAAATAGATTTTCAGGAACTCAGTTCCACCAACCTATAACGTACTTTTAAAATGACTTATCTTGTCACAGTCCTCCTATATTAGAGTCAATATATTTAGATGAAAATATATTATAAAAGGAAAAGGGGGAAAGTAAAGCTTAAATAAACTCAAGTGAAGTTGGATTCATAATGACTATATGGACACATCCTCATAGTTTTCTTAGACAAAAAAGTATTTTGCAATTTCACCCTTCTTGGATGAGATTGGGTTTTTCATACTCTTATCATTTTTTTGAATTCAGCCAATATTTGTTGGGGATTAATATCTATTAAGATGTTAAAACCTTGTTGAGTCAAAATTGGTTCCTGGTGAATATGTGAATACATTTATGTATTTCTCTTGGTAGTAATATGGTGATAGTTGGCTACTGTTCTACTACCTAAGGATTAATTATACATGAAATTTATATATCAAAGCAAGAATATTTCAAGCAAATAGCTAGATTACAACCACATTACTTTTCCCAATAAGAACAGGAAGTAGCAAATAACATGAATAATAATAATAATAATAATAATAATAATAATAATAATAATAATAATAATAATAATAATAATGTTGTTGTTGTTGTTGTTATTTTTGTTGTTGTTATCTATAAATTGTTAATAAATTACCTCAGGACCATTCACTAATATGAATAGCTTAAAAAACCACTTGACAAGAGTAGTATGGAACTGCTATAATATAAACTCCTCCCCTGCTCAAAAAAAAAAAAATCTTCCTATTTGCCAGAAACCCTAAGCAAGCATAAATTTGTCTTGCAATGCTCTTGTGGGAAACAACCAATTTGTTGACTTTCCTCAATGGTTTGTGTGTACTGATGGGCTATTATAAAAGGGATGATGGACTTAAATGCCAGTTGAACATTATTGCATTGGGACTGCTGCAGAGACAGGAACTAGTTAGGAAGTAATCATAGACTTACATTCCAAGCTTAGTGGTCTTTCAGCTAGAAGTTCTCAATTCCCATTTTAGAAGCCAGAAATGCAATCTACACTAAGAAGATAAACAAAAGTTCAGCATAATCTCACACTGTGTGCATATATGAGAACATTATTGAGTGATAAGGTACAATTAAAATGTCTTCATGATAAAGAGATGTTAAAGAAAAATACCAAAGCTACAGTAATTAGATAATTACATAATAACTAAAGAATCTCTGTGGGTATTACTGAAAATTATGTGCCAAAATGAACATTTTTCTTTTATTCAGCTGGCGCTTAACTAATGGAATATTCATTATTTTTTAAAAAATAGGTAATCTAAGCATTACAAATTAAAAGTGAGTTATTTGCAGCCAGGCATAACTGGACAATAATAAAACCACTAGAAAAAGAGCTAGAGAGTCATAGTGGTACAGTGGTTAGAATGCAGTATTCTGCCTACCGCTAGCAGTTCAATTCTCACAGACTAAGCCTTCCATCCTTCTGAGGTTGGTAAAATGAGGATGCAGATTGTTGGGAACAATATGCTAACTCTGTAAACCACTTAGAGGGGGTTGCAAAGCACTATAAAGCAGTATATTAATAGCAGTATGAAGTGCTATTGCTAGTACTATTGTTAAAGAAAATTGTTAATAAAATAAAACCAAATTAATTCTGCAATACATTTCACTAAAGGACCCATTTGCCTATTAGATGGGAACTTAGCCTAGAGAATTGAAAGTTGTAAACTGCATGTAATGAATAAATAGGCTGAGGTGGGAAAGTGAAGTTACAATTCCATAGTTCACTCACATCTCAAATTGCATATGGTGAGCAATCTTAATAATAATAATAATAAAAAAAGTTGGAAGGGACCTTGTAGGTCATCGAGTCCAACCCCCTGCCCAGGCAGGAACCCTACACCATTTCAGACAAACGGCTGTCCAGTCTCTTCTTAAAAACTTCCAGTGTTGGAGCATTCACCACTTCTGGAGGCAGGTTGTTCCATTGGTTAATTGTTCTAACTGTCAGGAAGTTTCTCCTTAGTTCTAAGTTGCTTCTCTCCTTGTTCAGTTTCCACCCGTTGCTTCTCGTCCTGCCTTCAGGCGCCTTGGAGAATAGCTTAACTCCCTCTTCTTTGTGGCTTCTTCACTCAACAGTATATACCATTCCTTTCAAAAGGCAAGATTTTTTTAAAAAAATATACCATATATGCATTTAAGGAAGGTAGAATATAATTCTAAACATTTTAATTGTGTTTATATTAATGCCCACATTTTATAGACACCCATGTGTAACACCTAACTTTAGTACAATTTTCCTAACTGAAAAATAGGTTGCTTTTTCCAATATGAACACTTGTTGGAAACTGTATGGCCATATTCAGGGAGATGTGTGTTTTCACATATATGCCTATCTTATTTGGCTCAACTGGACTAAAATATAAGGCAAACAATAATTTTCCTGATCTCAATCATTTCATCTGTAACTAAAAAGAGTCTTTTTTCCAAGCTATAATCAATGAAAGACTTAGAATGTCATTTGTAAAAGAGCCATGTTCCTCTATTATAAAAAGCATAAAGCTTCCAAATGAATCTTGTTCTGCATAGAAAACTAGCATTACCACCTTTATTGTTTTTACAAATAACTCAAGGTGTCAAACATATTCACCACACCTTCCACCTCCTATTTTCCCTATAACAACAACCCTGTGAGGTGGGTTGGACTAGAGCACAGTTGTCAAACTCGCGATGTCACGTGCCGTGTCACGACATATCGCAACTTTTTCTCCATTGCCAGCAATGGGGTGGGCGTGCTTTTGGTGTGACACATCCGGCCTGCAGGCCGGCAGTTTGACACCCCTGGACTAGAGAGAATGACTCGCTTAAGTTGCCCAGCTGACGTATATGGCTAAGGCAGAACTAGAATTGACAGTCTCCCGCTTTGTAGCCTGGTATTTTATCCACTAGATCAAACTGAGTTACAACGTGTTCACTTCTGAGATAGCGCTGTACATTATTATTTGCTTTCTACATTTGAATAAATATCATAAGACAAGCCAGGGAGGTAAAATAATGAGCTTTGTTTCTTATGTCATGAAATTCAAGGATATAGATTTTATAAGCAGTAACTTTTGTATTTATCCAGATCCCAAATCTCTAACTGAATTGGGCAGATTTGAATATCTTGAAAAAAATGCTGAAGTTAAATGACCACAGAAGATTTTGATAAAAGTTGTTAATTATATTATAATTTCAAGAACTTGAGTCTAAATTTGTTTCCTTTTTTTCCTTTTACTGTTCACACATTTTCTTTTGCTTTTTTTGGTCCCTACAGCCTGATAGTAGCAACTCTAGTGACTATTTTTACTAATTTGCACTGGAATCATTTTTGGCTGAAGCATGAAGTTAAATGTTTAAATTAATAAATGGGAGTGGAGAGTTGTCTGTGTATACCTGTCCGTGTATGTGCATAGATCTGAATTTTACCTACATATCCTCTAAAGCAGTGGTTCTCAACCTGTGGGTCGGGACCCCATTTGGGGTCGATCGACCATTTCATGGGGGTCGCCAAGCAAGACTGTCCGCCATTTTTTTTGTCCATTTTTTTTGTCCACCATTTTTTCCCCTTTTCTGGCGGGTGCCTTACCTCTCTTGGGCTGGGCCAGCTGGTGGGCGGCCTGCTCCGTCTCTGCCACTTGCCAGCTATGCCTCGGCCGGCACAGGGGGCGGAACCACGCATGCGCGGTGCTCCCGGGCTCGACTTATGACTGGTTGGGTAGTCCTCGACTTACGACCGGTTTAGTCCTCGACTTACGACCGGTTTAGTCCTCGACTTATGACCGGTTTAGTCCTTGACTTACGACCGGTTGGGGTTGCGGCATTAAAAAGGTTGAGAACCACTGCTCTAAAGTTATGTTAGACATTCATTGCCATTACAAGGTACTTTACTGTATGTTGCTGAAAAATGGGGAAAATACGTGTTCCTTCACTAAAGTGCTTTGCATCACATAAATGACTTTTTCAGTGCTATTCCTAGAAAGGCCTCATGAAGAGAAGCTTGCTTTCTCCAGCAAACTGAAGTGAAAAAGCCATTCTTCTGCTTAAATAAGTAAGACATTTCATAAGGCCCTGTGAGCAGGTGTCTGGAGGAACATTCCATCAAAGCAATGCACCTCTTCAAACATTTGCACAGTTCAAATACCCTTTTTGTAGAAAAGCCTGTGAATGCTGCGGGTATCTAAAACAGTCTTCTACTTCTACTTTTCTTTTCTACTATTCATACAGTATTATATATATTAGTTGGAAGAGAGAGGTTTTTTTTCCCCTTAACCCTGACAAGCACATGGTTCTTTTTCACATTATTTCCACTTTCCACAGGACAGGTATAGATTTCAACAGATAGTTAGAACTGCAAACAAAATTGCAACCAGCCTGTCTTCCATTGAGGATCTGTACACTGCATGAACCAGAAAGAGGGCTGAGAAAATATCTACAGATCCCTCATATTCTGGACATGAACTGTTTCAACTTCTGCCCTCTGGATGCTGCTATAGGGCATTGCATGCCCAAAAAATTAGATACTAAGATAGATTCCCCCCCTCCCCCCGTGCCATCATTCTGCTGAATACCTAATTCCCACAGCACTGACTTAGGCCTAAAGATATTTACCCATGCAGTAGGCTGGATAGCTATTATCCTCATCATCTTCTCATCTTTCTTACTACCTTTTTCTATTGGTATCTATGATGATCATTTGCTATTGTATCTTATGATTAATTGTTGTAACTAATATCTATGACATATAACCTATAACTTTGCATGTACATTGAAAGTTTATGCACTGAAACAAATTTCTTGTGTGTCCAATCACACTTGGCCAATAAAGAATTCTATCTATCTATCTATCTATCTATCTGTCTGTCTGTCTGTCTGTCTGTCTGTCTGTGTGTCTGTCTGTCTGTCTGTCTGTCCGTCCGTCCGTCCGTCCGTCCGTCCGTCCGTCCGTCCGTCCATCTATCTATCTATCTATCTATCTATCTATCTATCTATCTATCTATCTATCTATCTATCTATCTATCTATCTATCTATCTATCTATCTATCTATCATGTAAAGTAGATAGATAGATAGATAGATAGATAGATAGATAGATAGATAGATAGATAGATAGATAGATAGATAGATAGATAGATAGATAGATAGATGTAGATGTAGATGTAGATGTAGATGTAGATGTAGATGTAGATATAGATATATAGATATAAATATAGATATATAGATATTAACAGATAGAAATAGCTATTCACACCTTTACAATGTGTGGATTTCAACTCCCAGAATTCTTCAGCCAACATGCCTGGAAATTCTGGAAATTGAAGTCTATACATCTTCAAGTTGCCAACTTGAAAAACACTTTGTAATCATCAGGAGCCTTTCAAAGAGAGTGAGAGGTACCAATGCCAAAAAGGATCATTTGAATTGTCTCCAGTGATGATTAAATACAAAGAAGTTCAAATCCTTTTGAAGTCCTCTACATAGAGAGAGAAAAACGGTTTAAATAAAGTTGGCATATATTAACAATGTACTGTTATGTATTGTCAAGCAGCAATTTGGAAAATAGATATGATGTACATTATTCTATTTAGGTAGAATGATGTTGAATTAATTTCTTTGAAATGAAGCTTCATTTGGACTGGAAGCATTAACCTCAGTTGACTGTTCTTTTAAAGGATTATTAATTAGAAAGGTGGATTTACTTTTATGTTCTTTCATGTCATTTGAACATTGTTATAAATGTTTCTAAATGCACAGTCATTATAAATACAAGGTATTCACTGCCATGTGTGCTAAATTATTAAAGAGTTGTTTCTGAACAGACAACAAAAGGATTGGATTCAATTCCAATTGAAATAACTAGCCCCAGAATTCAAATGAATGAATGGCTTAAAGACATGAGTGTTTGTACTGTAGATTCATTACTCAATTCACAATTTCCAGGGAATACATGTGTTCTTTTGTGTTAGTTTACATTTTGGAAGACAACAATTTGCCCCCAAAATTCAAGTTTTGGTTTTGGATGGTTGGTTTTATATTTGGTTTTATGTTTCCTTATCCACACATAGGTATTGATACAGGAGATGATGCTATAGAGTTTTTTTTTAATGTTTCTTATTGTATGTCTTTACTTGCAAATAAAATGTACAACTTGTGATGCCCACAAGATATTCCCCAGGCAAATAAATGGTGACAGAAGTAACTGTTAAGTTGCTATATCAAAACAAGTGATGGGGCTTTATTATGAATGATCCCAACTTAATTTGGTGAACACTTTTAGAACAAGAGAACAGGAATGCAAAGAAAGCAAGCAAGCATCTGTTTATAGATAGCAAGAGGGCTAGAAGTAAAAAGAAATATGTCTACTTTAAAGGATAGTAGTGCAAAAGAGGAAGTTGTGAACAGACCCATTATAAAAGTTGATTTGTCAATTTCTGAGAGCATTATTCTAGAATATTATACACATATAATTTCTACCTCACATTCATTCTTTCTATGCCAGAGTCCACTAGTAATTATTGGATTATGGAGCTCCAAAAATCCACCTAATTCATCATTAAACTTTGAGTGAAGCACATCTCAAAACTAGATCTACTTCCTCAACTCTGCTCTGAGTGTCTCTACTATTTTATCTCAAAAAGATGAATGTGTACATTCTTCCATGAAAGATCATTGATCTAGATCAACATTTCACGAGGCCTAAAACACTACCTTCACCTCAAAAAGTGAAGTGTTGAAGAAGAATGTGTCCACTTCATACTAACTCAGTAGAAAAAAATATTATTCTAAAATATATTTGTGTAGTGAGCCAAAAGCCCGCAAAAAACATTGTTGTATCCCCACTAAAGCATGTGGAATTGAAACTTATGAGCATTTTCCAATATTTCTGGTTTTGAGGAAGAAAAATAACATGGAATTGTCAGCATAAATTAACATCAATTTTCTCATACTCTTTTCTATAAAGCAATGTTATTTCCCTTAACACACACTCCTCACTTTTTTGAAGGCAATATTGTCTTATTGTTCAGTCAGAATGATTGTGAACTATCCTGCAGAGAAGTCCTCCATTTTCCTGAGTATTTGATTTTCTTAATTACTGAAATCCCTCAAGAAATGAAAGAACGAAAAAAATATGTTTTAACAAATATTATGAGATTAACTATGAGGTAGAGGACAAAAATGGCTATTTGTGTACAGAATCTAAATAAATATGGTCAGTACCAACTAACATATGGCTAGCCACATGTTCTTCAATTATAGGAGGCATAGCATTTTTATAGAAAGCAAAGCTTTGCTAATCATTAATTTTAAATATGCTAATATCTCTGATCCTGCAAAGAAACAATGCTTCAGATTTTTTTTCAAACAAAATAATGGGACAGGATAGGATAATCTGCTTCCTGTTTTAGCACTCTCTAAATATTCCAAGCTGTACTAATGAAAATAAAACTATGTAAATCAATAAAGGAGAATATTTGTAGCTGAGGACTGAAATGAGGGGTCCTTGGTACTCTATGAGCTTGGTTGTTTTCTTGCAGATGTTTCATTACCCCAGGGGTAGTAAAGTTGCAATGTCACTTGACGTGTCACGATGTATCCTGACTTTTTTTCCATTGCCGGCAATGGGGTGGCGCGGTTTCGGCATGATGCATCCAGCCTGCGAGCCGGTAGTTTGACACCCCTGCATTACCCAAACTAGGTAACATCATAATTATCATCATTATTGTCATCATCATTACTAATGATGCTACCTAGTTTGGGTAATGAAACATCTTCAAGAAAACAACCAAGCTCAGGGAGCACCAAGGATGTCTCAGAACAATATAGATTGCCTTCTATGGGACTGGGACCACTACATAGGGATCTTCAGGAGGAGGAATAAGATGTGCATCCTCATGAAGTGACTATAGTGAAAGTTTTACAATCTTGAGGGGGGTCAACTGCAACCCTGATTCAGAAGCAATTACTTTTTTGTCTGGATTAATATAATTTGCTAAACCAAAATGATCAAAACCTAGTTGATGGATACACATATCCCCCTATAGGGTTTGTATAAAAGGATGAAAACTTATTCTTGTTGTTAACATAGCTACCACCATTTTGCTCCTGTAAACTGTCCTTGAGTTAGGGACACCATTTTATGAAGGCAGGAAGAACACATACACACAGAAACAAGGAAAAGAGTGGGAAAAGAATGAAATATGATTGGCTGATACTATGTGTACTGACATGTGTAACTCTGTAATTGGCTGTTGCTTCCTATATAAGGAAATGCCTGACTGACCATGGTGTGGCACTTCTGAACACAGCTGCCAATGTTTCAGACAGTGTTCCACCCAGCAACTTCACTTGATCAATTAAAGTGCTGCTTATCTTGGAAGCCTCCAGTTGAGTCTCCTGATTTGCCCTCTTAGAACCTCAAGTTCTTCGGGTAGTTGTTGACCCTTACACCCCAAATACTTTTTTTTTTCAGATAAATCAATTTTAAATAAAATGATCATAGATTTGCTGAACACATGGGGGCAGTTGACCTTCCCTATTTAATCTGTTTTGTTGTTTGTTGTTGATGTTGCTAGTTTGATTTTGGGGATAAATGCAAAATAGTGACTGGTTGAAACAGCAGCATTTTCCCTGTGCATCATTTTATCTTTGCTCAGAATTTTGTTTGTATCTTTTTTTTTTTTTAAATCTAATTCAGATTCAGACTGAATCTTTTCAACAGAGACTCTCAACTTTAATAACTTTATTTTCCCACTGAATCTAAGAAACAACCCAAAGGAAAAATGCTGAATTTTGAAGCAAAATTTAAGGCATCGTGCTGAAACTCTTGTAATATTCTCTCTCTCTCTCTCTCTCTCTCTCTCTCTCTCTCTCTCTCTCTCTC
>NW_015388508.1:25038-27298 GCF_001527695.2 Protobothrops mucrosquamatus
GAAGTTGTGGGTGCTTCATCACTGGAGGTTTTTAAAAGAAACTGCACAGTTGCTTGTCTGAAATGGTATATGGTCTCCTGCTTAAGCAGGGGGTTGGACTAGAAGACCTCCAAGGTCCCTTCCAACTCTATTCGGTAACACAAAGTAAAATCTCCTCTCTACCACCAATTGTAAACAGCAATGCTTTCCAGCCTAGCTTTAAAATAAATTGATTTCTTTAAGGCCCAACCACTTTTTGTTTGCTCCACACTGTTCCTTTTACTATCCATTGTCAGAGTACAGGAACAATAGAATTGGATTATACCAGTGGTGGGATTCAAATATTAAGGTGACCAACTTTTTTACAATGAAAAGGAGGACACAAATAAATTGAAGAAAAAAATATCGTAAATAAAAGAAACATTTTATTCATTGCAACAATAATACAGACAATTTGCATGTGCAAAGTTTGCCAGCCGGGTGTTTTGGCGCGTTCAGCAGCAATTCCTATTGGCTTTCGAAAGCCAATAGCGGGAGTAGCACAGCTCATGCAAAAGTTGAAAAAAAAAACCATCAAAAAAAGGTGCCGGAACGCCGTTCTGAGTGTTCTATGAGGGGGAAAAAAGCCCTGCAGATTAGTCTTCAAATATCGAAAAGGAGGACATGAAGGAGGACACTTTTTGAGGGAGGACAGAACTTACAAAAGGAGGACTGTCCTCCCTAAAGGAGGATGGTTGGTCACCTTACAAATATGTGAACAACCGGTTCTCTGTGTGGATGCTGCTTCCAGAAGTCCATTCTGGGCCTGGGTAACAAAAAATTAGCTACCAGTTCTGCCGAAGTGGTGCGAACTGGCTGAATCCCACCACTGGGTTATACCTTTCATATATTACCAACTGTTTTCTGTAACATTTCCAAACAAAAATGTGAATCTCCTGAAGGAGATTGGGTTACTAGATTTTTTTTAAAAAATATTTTTATCCCATGCAATGCAAAGTTTTCCTCTGAGATCACAATATTGCAGTTATACCTTTAAAATATACTCCAAGTAGCCATCTGTATTTCTTATGCACTTAGGTTGCCAATAGTCTCTTGGCAGGCACTTTTAAATTACAATCTTCCATAGGGAAAGGTCATTCTGGTTTAATGAGGCTCTTCACCTTGAAAAAGTAGCTCACTCTTCTCCCATGAATCTTCAATACAGGGACAATGTTTCTTGATCATCCACCTTCTTTTGCTGGAAGCCATTACTGAATTAATGTCAGCCATTTGAGGTCAAGGAGCAGAAACAGCAGAGATTCCAGGAATGCTAGTTTAGTTGTAGGCTAGAATAACAGAATCTAGAAAGCCTGCCAGATTGTCCCTCTACCTTATCTTATACCAAACAAAATCAGTTTTTTTTTTCTTTTTTACCTTTCTACTTTCTGAAGTCTGATTAGACTTTTTTTCCTCCTTTAACACTTCACTGTTCCTTGACCTTAGGAAATTTTGTGTTTTTTTTAAAAAATGTTGTGATATACATGTTTAATGGTATGTTGAAATAACAATAAATATTAAAACAGCATGACAAAGTAGTAACAATGGTGCATTAGAATGTTTTCAAGATATATCACTTGCCTGCAAGCAAGAACTGGTGGGATCACAAAATAGACAAAGTAAAAGAAAATGAAGAAATTAAAGTGCTCTGGGACTTCACAATTCAGACAAGCATCTGCCACACTATATTCCAGACTTAACAATTGTGGATAAGAAAGACCAAAACCTATGGATAATGGACATGGCAATATCTGGAGAGAGTGAAATAAAAAGAACTAAAGAAAATTTAAAAATACACAAAACTGCAATAGCAATAGCACTTAGACTTATATAGTGCTTCACAGGGCTTAGTCTAAGTGGTTTACAGAGTCAGGCTATTGCCCCCAACAATCTGGGTCCTCATTTTACTGAAGGATGGAAGGATGGAAGGCTGAGTCAACCTTGAGCCAGTGAGAATTGAACCACTAAACTGCAGGCAGCCAGCAGGCAGAAGAAATAGTCTGCAGTACTGCTAACCACTGCACCACTATGGCAAATAGAAGTACAACAATTGTAGCAAATGAAAGCAAAGATTTATGCCAAAGTATTATGCCAAAGCAATCTGAAGCACCATTAGGCAATCCCAAAGCATCTGAAGCACCACTTGAACACCACTGGCATTGACAAAATCACAATCAGTCAATTATAAAATGCAGCTTTACCCATATCATCCTGTGATGATACCTTTAACACCATCAAAAAAAAA
>NW_015388508.1:27989-43401 GCF_001527695.2 Protobothrops mucrosquamatus
TTTTTTTTTTCATTTTTGTAAACAATAAATGACACAAGGTATTTATTGAATGTATATCCTGCCCTTTCATTCAAGTGCTTCAGGAAGTCCATATAGTTTGGCCAAATCACCAAATTAATTTCTATGGCTGAGAATAACATGTATCCAATACAGTGGAAGTTTTGTTTTCTTTTTGTTTTTTTACAAATCTGCAATTTATATAGCTGAAATATTTAGTTCCTGTGAACATGTATTTAATCTACTTTTATTCCACCAATTGCATCAATAACTGTAGAATGACTTTGCAAAATCCTTCAAGTTTATTGTTAAAACTCTATTTTATTTTATTTTTCCTTAATTTTTCTCTCTCTTGGCATTGCCCCATTTGCAAATGTCACTCTTTTCAATTATTGTTATATAACTGGTTAGTTGTGTTCCAGATGGTAATTAGTGTGTTGCAAAAATCCCATTTCCATCATTGTCGGCTACTTTCTCAATTTTGTGATCATGTCACATTCAAGAAATTCTGAAATTATAGTTATTGCATCAATGCCAATAGCTCGCAATGGCTACTCTGTCATTATATTGCTTATAGTCAGCCCAAGCAATTTTTCGGCATCCATTTACTCATAATGAATGGTTTCATCTTTTCATTTCAAATTCTGCACTTGTGGCTGTCTGATAGATGCTGAATCCTTGATTTCACCAGAGTTGTTTGTAATGCTTCTTCTTGAGCTGGAAAAATTAATCTTTCTGGGTTTTTTTTTCATAATGGCTTCAGTTTATAACCATTGCCAATTCTTAATTTTGTGCACTTTACTTTAAGGTCTTTTTACTGTATTTATCATTTAACAGTTCACTTCTCCAATTTTCTAAATGATGTACCAACAGTCCCTTATATAGCCATTTTTGCCTCTAGTTATTATTTTGTTGATGCTATTATAGTTGGTCGACAGATGTTTAGACTGAATTTGCTGTTTCAGGTTAAGCTGCCTTTGGCAATTGATGGGTGGTGATTTTATCAATGCTGATAGTGTTTTGGGGGGTTATGTGGCAGGTGCTTGTCTTTTCAGTTCTAAAATACCAGAACACTATAGCTTCTTCATTTTCTACTTACTTTGTCTATTTTGTCCTTTTGTTCTTGCTTGCAGTCAAATAGTATTTCTTGTAGATATTTCAATGCACCATTGTTGCTGTTTTATTATACCATGGTTTGTAGTCATTGTGTGTGATCTTGCAGCAGCTAACAGTTTCTTCAGCTTCTTTGCGGAGGCAGCTGTCTGTTGCTGTCATCTCAATTCTCGGTTTGAATGCCTATGTTCTTAAGGCCTGGTCTTGAGCAGCCAGAATTATCTCCTCTGTTTCTGTCTTCAGCTTTCCTGCTGTTTAGCTATTGCCAGGTTTTGTTATGTGCTTTGCCTACTCAGTTGTTGATTTCTTTGTTTTTTTTTTAATGTACTAGCCACTTTGCCTTGCCCTATTCCTTTTTTTCTTTTTTTCTTTCTCTTCTTTATTTGGTATTTCTTATAGACCATTTTGGACTCTTTGCTATTCAGTAAGCCTTCCTGGTGTACTAGCTTTAGTGCAACTTTTTCACTGCGATCAGATATTTTTCCAGTGTCCTTTTTGCTTCTTTAACTGTCTGGTAGACATACACCATTCCATATTCACCTGTTTTCTTTGATACATAGAGTCTGTCAATGTCTCCAATTCATGGATGAAGAAAATCCATTGTCATTATTTTTTTCTGGTTTTTCTATCCAGGACTTCTAGTTCTGCTTAAGTCTGTCTGCTATTCCAGCTGTGTATCTAATGACTGGAATTGCCCAGGTGCTAATTGTCTTGATAGTATGTCCACCACTCAGTTTGGACATCACTTTTCTTATGTATTCATTACTAACCTTCTTCTTGATTTCAATGTGCTTGATGTTGTCAGCCTGAAGGAAGGCCAGTGACCATGTCTTCTGTTGTTTCACTGATTTTTATATAAACTTTCTGATGTTTCTACTGGCTTCTATTATTTCTAAGAACTTGATTTATCCAAATAGGGAGTCTTGAATCAATCCAAGCTACATTTAATATTATCTTTCTTTTCCTGCAGTTTTCCAAAATCATCTTGTGAATTAGGAGCTGATCTTTTATACCTCTGCTGTTTGATCAGTTTCCTTTCTAAGTTTAGTATTAGTATTAGTTGGCTTACATTGTGGCTTGTCATATACTATGTAGAGTGACACAAGCATGGGACAGTGATTCTTATGCTAAACAGTGGAGTGGAATCAATAACCAATATTTCAATTCATAATATATACAAGACTTTATGAGATCATATTTCAATTTTACAATGCAGAAATATGGATCAAAAGCCAAGTGGGAAAAAAAAGTAAATCTGTAACTCTGGGAATTGTAATAAACAGCTGCAAGGAGGTAAAAAAAATGTTACTTATTACTTGGGATATTTATTTCTCCATAAAAATCTACGATGTCTTGGTATAGCTCTTAATAACCCAGCATCACCCTCAGGACATATTTAATCCAAATAATTTGTTTTAAAAATGCTGAAATGTTAGAGGTTTCATATAGGGACAAATTTCCCAAGCAAAGCCAATAAAATTCATCACATAATTCCATGTCTCTAATTCCAACTGTGGCCTCTAAATCTCTTATTGCATATTCTATCATTTAACATTAGATTTTATTTTTTCAGAAATCTTGCAGATGACCTGCTCGATTTGGATTTTGCAAACAAAGAAGTATCAATTCATGATTTTCCTGGCCAAGTGGTTTTCTATCTCAATGGATTTGATGATTCTTAAGTTAGCTAAGATTCTTTTAGTCAACAGGTGCATCATGAACAACAGATTTAGAATGACAAACATATATTTCTATATATTGCTCTGATCACATCAACATAAGAGTAGAGGTTGTGGTTAGATTATTTTCAAATCTGTTTCATTTGTGATATTTGTAGATTCAAGTTTGCCCATTATTCATGCTGTGAGGCTAGGTACTTCTAAGGATGGACTGATAAAGGAGAATATTTGTAGCTCAGAGTTGAAATGAGGGGTAGCACATCTCATAGCAGTACAATGATAGCAAATTATATCAGTGATGATATTACCTAGTTCAGGTAATGAAACATCTGCAAGAAGAAAACCAAGTTCAGAGACCACCAAGGACCTTCAACCATGGACCATCTTTGGCATTTTTTCATATCATCAGTTATTCTGTATTCCAATAGAGAAGAAATGGGGTCAAGAAATCAATTTAATCCAAGTCCTACCTGTACTTACCTACATTTGTTATTTTGGCTAAAACCTATCCTCCCACCATAGTTAGGATTTTTTGAATCATTTTGTTGTCATCTAGTGTTAATCTGGATGTTTGTACTCTTCATCGGTAGACTTGGTATGAATATTAAATGTTAATAATCTAATAAATATTGCATGTGTTTAGGTGGAAGTCATTCTTAGCCTACATAACTCTACCCATTAGTGTAACTCTACCTCTCTTAGCGTTAGGAAGGAGGCAATGGCAAAAACCAACCTTGCCAAAAAAAAACTGCAGTTGCTAGAAGTCAAAAACCAGATGAAGTCATCGGGGGTGGTGGTGGTATATATAAAAAGGACAGGACTTTGATCACGCAGTCACTCCTGCCTTCTAAAATCTTTTAATTTGCTTTGTAGATGTCTCTGGCATATATTTCTAAAACTGGTTCTGGGAACTCAATCGGTTGTTTGAATGGGGTCACTGCTACTTCTGACTGAATAAGTTTACTTGGACATTTTAAAAATAAAATACCACTGAATTCCCTTAAGTATCCAAAATCCAATGTTTCACACACACACAGAGAGAGACACACACACAGACACACACACACACACACATCAATATTTCTGTTAAGACACAAAATAATAAAAGAAAAAAGCACTGCAAACGGTTCTGTAAGTTCACAAGTTATTTATATATAGAATACAAATTAGGACTGTGTTCAGAGATAGACTGGGTAGTTTATACTGTAGGTTAGAACTATTATGGAATAAAAGTGATTGAAGATATTGAACAGTCCTTGATTAAGACATGCCGGAGGGGGTGTGTGAATAAACTAATGATTAGCCCAAAAAGAAGGATCCGTGAGGTCAAGAATTCTAGCAGTGAGATCTAGTTAAAATTCTCTGGATATGTTGCACCAATTCTCATGAGTCCCAGCTACGACACCTCAGATCTAGAAAGGCTAATCAAAATATAGATTTACATAGCATTTATTTCCAAATATAGCCTTCTTTAATGACAGAACACATTAGAGCCAGACAATGCAGGTTCTATTAATATGATTGCAATTTACAAACATTAGTGAACTGTTTAGGAGAAAAGGCTGGCATAAGATAGGGAAAATGTTAGTCAAAAGCTAGAACTTTCATTAGACTATGAATGCTAATAGGGCTTTTAACATGCATGTGTTTGTTTGTTTTCTAAAATACATCTGCTATGTTCACACAGCCTCATGTAGAATCCATATAAACATATGTTTCCTAGAGAATTAAGTTGCAATAAGGCTTCTGGTTTTGTGACTTTCATTCACCACATCTCCATATGGTGGGATTAATAGAAGCAATCTAACTATGGGAGGAAGGAATGATAATAAATTAGGGACGATACAGAGGAATGGGAAAGAATTGTTAATGTGGTATAATACATGGCTGATGACGTCATTCTAAATGAGAAATGATAATATTAATTGAGTACAATACAGGGGGGCTGCTAGTCCTCTGTTAAATTGGTGAACCCTGGCACTTTGACTTTTTTGACCCATCTGTGACCATCCCTAAATTCTAACCACATGCCACATTCCCTTCTGGTTTTTGCAAGATCCAGAGGGAATCAGCACTCCTGTTGCTTGAATATGATTCAAGCTGAGTAATCATTGTTAAATTTGGAAGAGACCTAACTCTGTCAAAATGTAATGACATTCCAAGAGTTATTTCTGAGGGGAAGATATGTGATACCTCATTCAACGACTTTGTCCTTGTAAAGAATTTATCAATAGAAGCCTTTCTCTGACAACTTTAGATTGTGAAGGAGCCTATACTAATGTTCCTTTAGCACCGAGATGAATATTTTTTTTACCAAAAATTACATGGGCTTTTCCAGACTTTTTTTTAAAAAACAAAAACAAAAACTTTTAACTGAGCATTCTTATGATCATTTAAAAATAGTTTTGATATCTTTAAAGGCAAGTTGTATCACTATGGTTCGCTATTGATTGGCAATGGGTTATTTAGTGCCAGTTGTTGTGGTGATATTAAACTCATTTTGTACCACATTAACTCTGAGTTGTTTATTGTTTGTTTCCTTGTTCCTTACTCCCTTGGGTACTTACTGGTTCATAGTATGTACCATATTTTTCTGTGCTATTTTTTCCTGCAAACACCCTGTTCAAAAATCAGGTGCATCTTATACAAGTGCAGGGTTTTATACATGGAAAAATAATGGTAACCTCCGCAGCCCGGGACATGCCTGTGTGGGTTCTTTACATGTAGGAAGATGCCACCTGGATGGGAAGAAAGCTGGCCTGAGATGCCGCCTGGTGCTGGAGGATTGCACTGCCCCAAGGATGCTGCCGGTCCCACTGAAGCTACCTTCTATGACCCATTTTTCACCAGCGCAGCTTGGGCTGAAGCTGCAAGAGGCCCAGGAAGCCACCTCAGTACACTGATTGACGGCCAAGGGGGTGGGCGGGACTAAACCTGCAGAGCGCCATCTGATTGGAGGAAGTTACCTCCCTTGTGTGATGGCATGGCCACTTGTTTTACTGCCACTAAAGATGTGGTTTGTTTAATATTTAAAATGTTGATTTCTGAATTTTTGTTTAGAAAATTGGGGGCCATCTTACACAAGGGTGCATCTTATAAGAAAAATACGGTAACTTGATTGGACATGCCAATGCCTGTTCATTTGTATTATATTCAATGAACTAAATTTTCAATAGAATACTTCTATTGAATATAAAATAGGGAATTTGGTAGAACATAATAATGATAAAGTTGGAAGGGACCTTGGAGGTCATCTAGTCCAACCTCCTGCTCAGGCAGGAAACCCTATACCATTTCGGACAAATGGCTGTCCAGTTTCTTCTTAAAAACTTCCAGTATTGGTGCATTCACCGCTTCTGGAGACAGGTTGTTCCACTGGTTAATTGTTCTAACTGTCAGGAAGGTTCTCCTTAGTTCTAGGTTGCTTCTCTCTTTGGTTAGTTTCCACCCGTTGCTTCTTGTCCTGCCTTCAGGCGCTTTGGAGAATAGCCTGACTCCTTCTTCTTTGTGGCAGCCCCTGAGATATTGGAACACTGCTATCATGTCCCTCCTCATCCTTCTCTTCATTAAACTAGACATACCCAATTCCAGCAACCGTTCCTTATATGTTTTAGCCTCCAGTCCCCTAATCATCTTTGTTGCTCTTCTCTGTACACTTTCTAGAGTATCAACATCTTTTTTACATCGTGGTGACCAAAACTGGATGCAGTACATCATTTCAAAGGTCACAAATATCCTCAAGAACCTAAAGAATATGAGCATTTGCTAATGTGATTATCAGCCTCATTCTGACAATTTGCCATTTGTGGAAAGTGAAAGAAAGCAAAATTAGGAGCTCTCAGGGTGCCTAATTATGTATCTCAGGAGCTGTGCTAGTGAGAGAAATTCATTGACCGATATGTCAGCTATATTCATTTTAATTGAGCACATGGGGGAGCAATGATGATCAGAAAACTGAACCCCGGTTTATACTTATTTTATGTGCAATTAGCCATGCAATATAACTATTAAAGATGCTGAATCTGTGAGGTTCACTATAATATAAATGGAATTACTGAGATCTATTGCAGAACTAATCAAATGCGTTTTCTTTCTAAGGTTAGTGGTATTTTTTTTATATTTACTCTATTCCCCTTTAAATAGCTATCTTTAATGAATATGAAAAATAAGCAAAGTTGGGGCAGAGTACCCAGAAGAGAAAGTAGACTGGGCTAAACTGGAAAGTTGAAAACACCTCCCAGAAGAAGAGAGTGGCAAGCTATTTCCAAATAGTTGTCAAGAAAATTATGCAAACATTTCACAATTACTCCAAAGGTGTTTTTTTTTCCAAGAGGCAACTTGACTTTCTTTGTTTTTCCTTGAAGACATTTCACTTCTCATCCATGAAGCTTCTTGTTCCTCACTCCCTTGGATACTGACCGGTTTGTAGTGTAGAACTTGATCTTCAGTCAGAACTGAAGAAGCTTCTTGGATAAGAAGCGAAACATCTTCAAGGAAAAACAAAGTAAGTCCAGTTGCCTTTTGAAAAATGC
Source organism: Protobothrops mucrosquamatus (assembly GCF_001527695.2). Taxonomy (NCBI): domain Eukaryota; kingdom Metazoa; phylum Chordata; class Lepidosauria; order Squamata; family Viperidae; genus Protobothrops; species Protobothrops mucrosquamatus. The sequence goes on from NW_015388508.1 coordinate 35,311, forward strand.
ACCTTTGGGACAACCATGACCTGGATGACTGAAAATCTCCATAGACATTTCACAATTACAATTGCACAAACCCAAATAGATAGATAAAGGGAGTCAAGTTCAATCTGAAGGAAATGTTGGTTGCTTTAGAACTGTATTAGAACAAAAATATTTGGAATATTTTCAACCAGAATGCCCAATTCAAGGCAAAGTGTGGATTTAATCATTTATTATCATATTGTTATACTACTTACCAGCAGCCCCTGGAAAGCCATAGTTTCCTCACCGTGGTCTACAGAAAAGATCATGAGAGGAAAGTAACAACAGAAAAAGAGTGGCAATACCATCATGTTTAAATGTCTATGGAGATTCATCCAGGTCATGGTTGTCCCAAAGGTGCTTTTTCAAGAGCAAGTGGATTTTCTTTGTTTTTCCTTGAAGATGTTTCGCTTCTCATCCAAGAAGCGTCTTCAGTTCACTTCTTGGATGAGAAGTGAAACAAGGAAAAGCAAAAGAAGCCCAGTTGCCTCTTGAAAAAGTACCTTTGGGACATCATGTTTAAAGTACCCTCATAAAAATCATAGTGTTACATGGAAGCATTTAAGCCACCAATTCCAATTAGTTGTTTAGCCTCCCTTAGAATCCATTCAGTGAACGAAAGCTTATTATCTCTTGGAATAATTGGTTCCACTGTTAAATTGTTCTAAATTAAGGAAGGTGGTCTCAATCTAACTCCACTTCCAAACATCCAGTCTGAATCTTCCTGAAATATAGTTCCACTATCCTGTGCCCTGCCCTTTGGAGAACCTTTCTCTATGTGATAGCCTTTCAGATATATGAAGAATGTCATCATATCCCTATCAATTTTTCTTTGTGAAATGAAACATGTATAACTCTTTCAGCTTCTCTTTACTTGGCTCCTTGGTCATCTTCATTGCCCATGTTTCAATTTATCTGAATCCTCTGGGGCCTAACTAGACACAGTACTCAATTATATTCTGATCAAAGATGAATCAGGTGAAGTGATTGCTTCCTATGATTTGTGGAAAAAAAGCTGTGTTAATTTATGGTGCAAAAATTTAGAATCTGGTAGCACTCCAGGCATCTGCTGAAGCAAACTGTAGCTCATGAAAGCATATGTGTTTTAATAAAATCTCTTGGTCAGAAAATGTACTTCCAAACTTCTGAATATTTTTATGGTTTGAAAATTTTATTTATTTCCAAAATATTTTGAAACAGTGTGGTGGTTCAATTTTGTAGCTCCCTGGATGAAACAATTTAGGCAGAGCCACGAGACCAAGATGCCATAGATTTTTCATTATTGATCACTATCAGGATCTGGATGCAGGCAATGAAACTCTCTTTGTCCTTTTAGATGTCTCTGCAGTGTTTGCTACCATAAACTACAGTATCTTTTTTGTTACCTTATTATCTTGAGGACAGGAGATATTGTTTTCCATTATTTCAATTATCTTCCCTTGTTTTAACCTATAAAACTATTTATGCATAGGCACCTAGGTACTCTGTGGGCCTGCTACACATCCCTGAATCAATCTGACCTGTTAGATCATCTAGGGCAGGGCTTTTCAACCTTTTCACCCATTGTACCACTTTTAGGATATGGCAATATCCGAGGACCACCAGTCGCCTAGCAAGATGTCAAAAACTTGACCCCCCCAAAAAAAGAGAAAAAGTGATAAAGTACAGGTAGTCCTCGACTTACAACAGTTCGCTTAGTGACTATTCAAAGTTACAATGGCACTGAAAAAAGTGCCCCCCAAGCCACAGCCGAGCAAGACACCTGCCTGCCCGCCCGCCCGGCCACGCTCTTCCTCCCGTCCAAGATTTTCATTGTTGTGAGCATTTCTGTTGTGGATTGACAGCAGGGGGGTGTTTGGTTTTTATTCCCCCCATCTGCTGGGTGGTTGCAGCAGGTTTTGGTCACTTCACATGACTCTGGGACACTGTGGCCATCATAAATATGAATCAGTTGCCAAGCATCTGAATGTAAATCACAAGACCCTGGAGATGCTGCAACATTCCAGCTGATCGGCGCTTCTTCAGGGCTCAGCAGAAGCACCAGGATCAGCGCTGAGCTCCAGCTGGAGCCTGGCGCTGATCCTGGCGCTTTCACTGAGCCCTGACAGCCCTGCAGCTCCAGCCATCTCTCGCTCAGGCTTGTGCAGTGCTGCCACTGGTTCAGCTCAGTCCCCTCCCCCGCTACCACTTTTCTAGGATGGTCACGTACCACCTGCCAGGTGCCAATGTACCACAGGTGGTACCCATAACACTGGTTGAAAAGCCCTGATCTAGGGAACATTTGCTTCTACTGTTCCATTTCTAGAAGAAAAGGGAGTTTTTGATTGCATTATCTATTTTCTAGAATAGCCTCCCTACACAAATAAACCTGTCACAATCCCTGATCGCATTTGACTGACACTGAAGACCAACTTCAACCCATGATCTGGACACCAATCTACCATGGATGTTTTAAATTGCTTTTCTATCATGTGAGCTTCTGACAGCTGAATTGATTGTGACAGGATATGCCTGCAGTTAATTAACCAATCAATCCTACTGTTCACGCAGCCTAAAATTGCATTAGCTTTCTCTGCAGCCATGTCATTTTCTAGCTCATTTTCAATTTGCAATCAACTAATATGTCAAGTTCTTTTTTGCAATTATTACGAGATAATATTTCTAATCCCATACTTCTGAATTTAATTTTTGTTTCCCAATAGAAAAGCATTTTGCATAAGCACTGTTAAATTTCTCTAATTTCACCCCATTTCTCCAAATTATCAAGATCATTTTAAATTTTATTTCTGCCATATCTCATTCATTGTTATTTTCATGTCATCTGCAAATGTCATACACTTTCCCTCCATCCCGTCACCTAACGATTAATAGAAATATTGAAGAGTAATGGACCTAAGACTAATTCTTGTGGCACCCTACTTAACATCTCTTTCCGGTTAGATGCAGAATAAATGATTAGCAATTTGAATATGATGTTTTATCCAGTTTGAGATCTACTTAATTATTATGGCACTTAACCAACTTTAATTAGTTTTGTATATGCTTTTCTAAAATCAAAGTATATTATGTCTGTAGCATTCTGACAATCTAAACAGGCATTCTTTACTCATACATGATATTTTTTGCTCATTCACCCACTTTATAGTATTACCTTCATTAGAATGAAATACAATACTCAGGGTCTGTACTAAAATGTACCACAAACCATAGGAGGAGTCCAACAGGAATGACTATTAGTCTCAATATTATTTAATTTGATATTAATTTATTAACATATTGAACAATCCAGATTTCCTTCCTGCAAAATTAGCTGGCAAACGTATCACTATTTTACTTTTATCAATAATGAAATACTGTTTTTTTTTAATTCTCAAAGTTATGAGAAGAGAACTTCGATCCTCCCCTCAGGCTCAGCCTGGTCATTTCCTACAAATCCACTGCAATGCCATAAATCAGATATAAACCAAGAATGATCTTTGGAGCAACAAGACATTGGACAAGCCAAGAACAGTATACCACTGATATAAGGATGAAAGTCTTCTGGACTGAAATTCTGGTCCAGAAATTGGATAGCTCTAAGGTTGTTCTTACTGCAATATGTTGATAGAGATTCTCAGTCATCCAGGTCCTGTTGTCTGGATATTAAGTCATGGCAACTGGACTTCTTCTTTTGTTTAAAATATTTGATGCTTATCCTAGTAGCTTCTTCAGGCGGCAGTCTGTTCTTACTGCAATTTTACCAAATTAGAAAGAGTCCAAATAAAATTCTTACAGATTCGTTTTCAATGGTTTAATGCACACTGAATTTAATACTAAAATTGGAAAGCCTGATTAAAGTGAAGGCTAAATCTTATGTATGTTAATTTACCATTAATCCTCTCTTAGTTTAACATTTTAAAACAAGTCACCTTCCCCAGGTTTAGACATATTGACTTTGGTTTCCAGAATTCTTAGCAATAACTATTCTGGTCATTTTTATATGCTAAACAAGAGGGGAAGAAGAAGAAAAGAAAAGGGTTCCCCCACCCCAAGAACAGGCATCATAATTTGTAATATTTCCATCACTGATACAAGATTAGTTATAACAGTGAAGAAGTGTTCATTAATATCATAATAGCTGTCAGCTAGTATTAATGGAGATAGCAAGATATTGTATTTCCAAAACTTTTATAACAAAGAGTAAAGAATGGACATCTTTTACTAAAGGTCCCATTTGCCATATCCTAACTCAGTCATTTTATTATAGCTGTACTATCAACAGAATAAGGTGCAATTGTAACCCATCCCTTCTGCTTTAGCACAACTGAATTTCAAAGAGTCATTCAACCAGTTTTGTAGTTGAATTCATACTTGGTGCTAAGCCATCCAATGGATTGTTTGGTTTTGGCTTAGTAGATGACATGAATACAATCACTGAAAACCACAATGAGCATGTTAAATGAATCCAACCATTTGGGTTTATTCAATAAATCATGCTTAAGCAACCATCACTTTAAAGTGAGGTGTAAACATTACATTGACTACTGTTCAGCCTGACCTATATATTTAAAAAGCATTTCATGGGAGATGGGTGGTGTGGATATTTGAAGTAAAATAACATTTCTGGATACTATTCCATAATACAAAAGAAGGCATGCTGCTATGTTTTAAAAAATCATATGAAAATCAGAAAAGAATGTTGAAAAATAGAAAAGCTTTGTGGGAATTCTTTTTCAATATGTAGAGGGTTGTTTTTTTTAAAAAAAAATACAGATTGGCCTCTCTAGTACTACAGCCCAGAAGAAAAGCACTATTTTATAAAATGTATGAATTAGTACCTTAAATCATTTTAGCACTATTTATAGAATATATCACCAAGAAGAACCTTTGAAAGACTTTAATGAGAAATATTTGGACAGTAACTATCACTTGATTACACCTTACAATATATGTAATATTCTGTGTCTGTATTAACTAATATGCCATTCTGGAGCATTGTGATATATTTTCTTTAAATATTACTGTAATTTCAGGCTCAATTTTCTAAAAGTATGGAAAGAAGAAACATTCACTGACAATAGTCAAAGAAGAGATTCACTGATATAAATTATTTGACTCCATAAATATAGCATTGAAAATGGGACAATTATAATGGAAGAAAGTCATATTTTTTCCTGCATAAATGCAATAAAAGGCAAATTATAAAACCATTCCCTAGCTATCCACACTCCATTACTGCCTACAGTTATGAGTAGGACATATAAAAATAATTCCATCTGTTCTGCTTCTGCTCATAAAAACCTTGATGATACATAATATATAACAGTTTTATTTGAGAAGAGCCACATCTTGGCATATTTCTGGCATTGCTCCTTAAAAAAGAGTCAAACTGATTTATACCATCTGAGAAGCATTCCTAGGAATCTGTTTGAATTATTTTAAGTACACATTAGGTTACCTGTAGACACATGGCATAGATGTATAACACTTTGAGTAAGAATCTAAAATGTTGAGGGAAAAACAGGTATGATGCATATCATACTTTTAAAATGGGACAGAAGAATGGAGTGGCAGAGAAAATCAGAATACCCATGATCTCAAGCAACTTCCTTTAAAATGTGTTGGTCCATATATAGAACAAGATCAAAGAAACATAGTTTTGCATATACTCTGAATCAATCTGAATGCTACATAAAATATTCTGCAGTTATTGAAAAGACTTCTTCAATTTATTTCATTGAAAACTTTTTTAGAAGAAATGAGAAGAATCCTAACTATTAAGCTTTAATAAGGCTGGAGGCTGAAACATATGAGGAATGGTTGCAGGAACTGGGTATGTCTAGTCTAACGAAGTGAAGAAGTAGACATAACATAAGAGCTGTCTTCCAGCATTTGAGAGGCTGTCACAGAGAGGAAGGGGTTAATCTATTCTCCAAATCACCTGAGGAGAGGACAAGAAGTAACCGAAGGAAACATACCATGAAGAGATCCAACCTAGAGCTAAGAAGAAATTTATTGACCATGAGAACAATTAATCAGTGGAATGGCTTGTCTCTAGAACAGGGTTGTCAAACTGCCAGCCCGCAGGCTGGTTGCATCATAGGGCGGCTGCTCCCACCCCAGCTCCGGCAATGCAAAAAAAAGTTGCGATACATCACAACACATCACGTGACGTGGCGAGTTTGACACCCGTGCTCTAGAAGTTCTAGGTGTTCCATCACTGGAGGTTTTTAAGAAAAGATTGGACAGTCATTTGTTCAAAATGGTATAGGGTCTTCTGCTTGAGCAGAGGTTGGGCTAGAAAACTACCAAGGTCCCTTTTGAACTCTATTATTCTGTTATTTCTGAATGAAACTTTACAAAAACTACTCAACTTATTTTATTTATTTAGAAGATTATATGATCACTCAGTGAGTCTGGGCAGCTTACAAACAATAAAAGCACAATATAGAAGAATAAAAAACAATAATCCCCACCCCCTTGGTGACAACACACAATCAAATGAGTCATTTGATGGGCTTAATCTCACTCTGGGTTCCCCAGGCCCATTAGCAAAACCAGGTCTTCAGGGCCTTGTGAAAGAGTGTCAAAATGGGGGTCAGTCTAATCTCTGTGGTGATGATATTCCAAAGGGAGAGAGCCACTTCTGGGTCCCACCAAATATACCTCCTTAGAAGACAGGACCCACAACATTCCTTGTCTCCTCACGTGGGTCAGATGGATGTAACTGAGAAGAGATGGTCCCTCAGACAGATTTGTTGTCTGTCAAAAATATGTACCTTCTTTTCTTAGTTGGAAAATGTTCAAGGAACATTTCAAAGAATCATATGTTCATCTACCTCTTCATTTTTCATAATGGAAATGTCAGAGAATGAGGAATAAAATCACAGCCTAACGTTTTCCTTTGTGGGGCCCAAATTAAAAAGAAATAAAACATTGCTCGGTAACTTTACATTACAAAAGGTTGGGGCATACTACCAATCGTAATAACAAAAAAAAATATCTTGAAAATACAATACAATAATAAATATAAACATATATAAATATTGAATCTGATATATTTTATATTAACATCCCTTAATTTCCAAGGACTCTAGGAATTAAAGGTTTAATGCCAATTTCTAGTGTCCACAAAGAGCATTTCATCCAGTTCCAATGAATCATGTACTTTAAAGCAAAAATCATTTCAAAGCAAATCATAGAAAGTCTTAAGCCAACTAATATTTAAGAAATCCAAAATCCACCATGAAGCAAAAATCCTTTTAACAAAAAGAGGAACAACATAGTCCTTGGTTTGCACCTCTGCTTTCTATTTATGTTTCTTCTCTCTTCCTGTCTGCCCCAATTCATAACCATCCTGTTTGAGTCCTCATTTGAGAATAAGGGAATTCTGAAGAACCATTGACTCTGAGCTCAACAGCGTTAGACCTCTTCCCCTTTATGCTGAAGAAATTGTGGAAATAGTTGAGATTTTGGCTGATGTTTACAAGACATAATGGAATGTTCTCTAAGACCAAAGACAATGGAACCAAATTTGCTATTAAGGGAGAAGCAAACAAAAGAAAAATAAAGTTCAAAGGTATGTTGATCTGGCAAGGATCTCTGAAGGGAAGGGAAGGGGAAGGGGAAGGGAAGGGAATTCCCTTATGGAAGAGACAATTGGTCAGCAGTTCATAATGTGGATGCTTCCTCTTTTTTAAGGTGCCTTCCCTCTTTCTTCCGAACTGTGAGACTCAAAGCAGAGCTACAAGGGAATGGAAAGATTTGTTTGTATGTTTTTTTCTTCTTTTGTTAAGACCCAGACCAGAAGCTTGATTCTTACATTCCAAATTAAATTAACTTTTTACCCACTTAGGAATCTGAATGTTTGAGTTTATTGTGGTTCTCTTATATACCCACTAGCAGTGGTGGAATTCAGCCAGTTCACACCAGTTCGGCAGAACCGGTAGCTAATTTTTTGTTGCCCAGACCCAGAACAGGCTTCCAGAAGTGCCATCCACACAGAGAAAAGGTTGTTCACATATTTGAATACCACCACTGCCCATTAGTATAAGATATTAATATCATTTTAAGTGAATTATTTTATCACATCAA
>NW_015388508.1:43666-98716 GCF_001527695.2 Protobothrops mucrosquamatus
CATTGATATTGAGAACATTTTATCCCACTCATGTCTTTCCTGATGCAAATTTGCAAAAACTACCATAAAACATACACTCTGAGCAAATGCTGGGCCATTTGATCCCCATAACCTAACATATTCTTAGCATACAGATAAAAAAAATCATGATGGATTAGTCCTGCTGTCCCCAAACTCAATGCAAGATCCACTTATAAATAGGGAAGAAGCACAACTGAATAATATAATAGCAACATCAGCACAGTGATGTTTTCAGTATGAGCTATTTCTTTATCTCTTCAGACAGCCAAATGCCTAATTTTAATTCACTGCAAAAATAAAAAGGGAAATTCTGCCTCTGAAGCAGCTGAAGCGACTCTCCCAAGCATGAGTGAGTAGTTTCTAAATTACTTTCTGAATATTTTATCATATCCCCTAATACAACCATTTTAACAGGCAAAGCAAAGAAATTCACAATCTGAAATGGAAGAATAAAACAGAATATTTAATCAATCATTATACTGGACTTTGAATGGTTTGCTTATCATTACACTAGGAGGAGATCCTTAAAGAGAAATTTGCTCAGGTAGAATACAAATGATGGCAATTTAGCAAGCAGCTGATATGTTCAATGAAAATTAAGATGGCTACTTAATTTAAGGAGCAGTCCTTGTAAATAGTGTGTTTGTTATTCAGAATTTGTACCATACTCTTTTTTTTCTGCCACAGATTATTATTTCTACAAGAAGTCATGAGCAACATGCAGCATTCTCCTCAGCTATCTCTCTTTTCCAAGTACTTATTCCATTAGAATAGCCAAGAATCAGATTGACTGAATTGAAATATCATCATCATGAGCTGCTAGACCAGGGGACTCCAAAATTGACAACTTGTGGATTTCAGAATTCCCCAGCCCTGTTCTAGGCTAACGAATTAGTCAGTTGGTGATTCTCAGTATGAATATTATTTTCAACATATGACAAATAGAAACTTCTAAAAAAATCCACACAATGCTTAATTTCTTCTTGTATTCCATACAGTTCCAACCAACAGAATGAGCAGAATAGCCAGTTAGGTTTTAGGAAGACATTAATATAATTAAGATAGCATAGACTGAAGCATTCTTTAACTTTTCCTCCATATGCCCTTTTCCCAATAATATGTAGCACCTCACTTTGCTTGAGTATATGTAAGCCAGGACATGCTTATACACTGAGATCCACAGTTTTATGGATTTTTCAGCTCAGTTCACACTAAAATCAGAGAAATGTACACAAAATATGTATTCTGGAACATACTTACACAAATACATATGTCAGAGAAATGTGCATGAAAAATATTCAACTGCTATAGAAATAGGTTAAAACTAACCTAAAACTGAAACTGAGCCAACCCCAGTATGATAGATTTGCTCTCCTGTAAATTTCTCATTACTGACACCCCTGCAGGGGTGTCAAACTACTGGCCCACATGCCTGATGTATCATGTGGAAGCCGTACCCACCCCAGCTCAAGGGGGGAAAAGTCACGATATGTCACGACATGTCACATGACAAGGTGAGTTTGACACCCCTGGTCTACTGGAACAGTATTTCAGAGTCATATGCTTTGAATCATTTTCACATTGCCAGCTATGGTGGGAAGAATTTGGAAACTAAATACTTTATAATTCCTAAGCCTCACAGAAGTACATCTAAAAGTGGTATGTGTTTTAGAAATAAAGAGAACAAAAACAGTTGAAAACATTTTTGATAAACAATCAAAGGAAGTTATGGAAGCCATCAGACAAAGGAAGTTTGGTAAGATACAGTGCAAACTGATTTCTTTAACTTTGACTTGAATCTGCATAGGGTCTCTGATTGAAATTATTCTATAAAATCATAATATTTTCATTGCAAGAACGGCATATTTGCCTGGAATATTCAAGCAAACATGGTAGGAAGCAGCTCATTAATTTTCAAGAGGCAATTTAGAATAATGCTGAAACCCTCAAGGTTTATAGGTGATGTGTTCTTTTCAGCAGTGCTTAACTAGGAGAAAGTACAAGGAGAAAATGCTTAATTAACAAATGGAAAACTATAAATACATATAATTTGATAATTGGCCAAAACATGACTTTATAAGTACATGGAGCTAAGCCCAGTGAGATAACAACACCACGTTTTCCAATTTTTGCAGTGCATAGTTGCATGTCTAAATAGATTTTTTAAATACTGAGTTCATTTATGTCTGAATTTTAAAGTTCCAAAGAGCTTCTTTTTGCCTCTGAATACATTCTTCTCTCCTACTATTTATTCCCTCAGTTTTTAATTGCCAGAATTAAACATTAATTCCTAATGTTTAGGAAAGCAAAGAATGAGCTATCATTAGAAAGAATTGGGTGGCACGGTGGCTGAACATGTTGAATCAATTGTAGTGTATCACTTTAATTATAGTGTATCACTTTAATTATAGTGTCCCTTAAGAGTCCTCACCATCTGGCCAATTAGATCTAGTTTTCGACAAGCCATTTCATGACAGTTCATAACATCTTCATATTATAAAGTAGGGAAGAAAAAAAGGTATGCTCGTTAGAGATGAATTATAATGGAAGTCCCCTTTAGAATTGTTACTTATGATGTTCTGAAGGATTAACATTTCAGAAAGAAATGAGGAAAGGAAGTCTAGTGCATCTATAAGTTTTTTTAACATTTACACAGAAGTAGAAAAATCTTAGAAATATAACAAACTCAAGCTTGAATGGAAATTCCTATGCTTTAATGCAGGGATGTCAAACTGCCGGCCCATGGACCAGTTGCATCATGCGAAGGCTACGCCCACCCCAACTCCGGCAAGGTGAAAAAAGTCACGATACGTCGCAACACGTCATGTGACACACCGAGTTTGACACCTGTGCTTTAATGGAAAGGGTGGGAATTTTATAGTCTTCATATACCATTAGGTTCAAGCTTTTCTTTTCTTTTCTTTTTTTTTTGTGGCTGACAGAAACTCCCAAGATCTTGCTACTGAGACTTTTTTTTCTAAGTTTTTTGACAAAATAAGATTTTAGAGTCTCCCAGATACCTGTTTGAAAAATGACACAAACTCTCAGAACTCCTCAAAAGCAAATAAAGTTCAAAGTTTAAGTTCCATTTTTCTGGGAATGTCATTCTACCATCATCATGCTCCTATGACCTTCTAGATTCCAAACTATAAAACAAAAACATCAGCCCCATAACTCAAAGTATTGTCCATAACATAAAGGATTTGGATAGAAATGTGAGGCTGGCTTCATCCATTATGTCTCTTCCTCTGCAGAATGGTATAAGGTCACCTGCTTGAGCAGGGGTTTGGACTAGAAGATCTCCAAGGTCCCTTCCAGCTCTATTCTGATTGATTGATTGATTGATTGATTGATTGATTGATTGAATGAATGAATTGGAGGAGAAGTGACACACAGTATGCAAAGGAAGAGATAGGAGGAATATTATTTTGCATTATAGGGAATACAATTATACAAAGGATGGCATTATAATGATAGTAATATAGAGAAGCCAAAAATGTATAGCGTTTTGCATTGAACTTAGAATATGCCACCCAGAGTAGACAATTGGCTAAGTGGATCCATCCAATTTAGATAAATTACTAAGGTTCCAGGTATGCATATATATATATATATAAGAATCTTTAATTGCACCCTTTAATTAATAGGAATCATTAACCTTCTTTCTAAAGGAAGATAGATGCTTCAAGGATTAAATAATAGCTTCAAGGAAAATATGTAGAAATCTGCAAAATTTAAGAAACATCTCCTTACTGCTGATTGAATTACTCTCTCATTGCTCTGCTTGAATCTTTCATTTAAAAATTAGGGTTTTCTCTTTGAGACATTAAAAAGAAGCAATTTGTCTTTTAAAACAAATTTAGCATTTGATTAACATGTAACAAAAAAGGAGATGCATTTTTTGCTTTGCTGATAGCATTTTAAATGTCAAAGCATCAGTTATAAATACAGAAAGAAATATCTGCCAGTTTTGTATTCTATTACATTCATAGCTTAATTTTCAAATTGCTTCCAAGCAATTTGAATTTTAAGTTCTAAGAACAAATTATCACTCTTCTGTGCAATTATTCTCAATGGAGATAGCACCATCTTATACTTTTAAACAGAAATGTTCTAAATTTAATTCCCTACAGCCTCTTTTCAGCTGTTTAGTGCACTTGCTTTTACTACAATTCTTCTCTCCCAAGTCATCTCCCAAGGCATTTGTGCATTTGTGACATAGACTTAAGCTGGAACATCAAAACCATGAAGGAAAAAAAAATCTGTTTTTGTTATCTGAGAAGATATTTGTATAAAGTGATAAATCGCAGATATATAATGCTTGCTTCCAAATCTTTGAGTGAAAATATGCAACAAAACACAGACAAGAAACCCATGAATAAAAATAAACAAGCACATCTATTTCACTCTGATCATTCCCTTATTTATGCTAAGATATATTTTAAAATTGGTTCTTTCCCATGGAGAAATTCTTTATGATATGAACAGACACTCCTTGATTATTCATATTTTTGTTTTATGTAAATTGCCCTATTCTATCTTCAATCTTCTTAATAATCCTCCAAATTTTTAAGAAGTTTGAGTTGTTAAAGAGTTAAGAAGGGTCTCCCTCCTCCGCTCATTATTTCCTCTGCTTCTGGTTCTGGGTTTTCCACATAAACAGTTCCCTTGTCATATAAAAATACTTGATTTTTAATGAGTAATTTTTTTTTAACCATGCCATGTGAGGAACCTGTCAAAGAAAAGGAAATTGTAATTCAACAACTCAAAAATGGTTTAACACACAGAAATTTGGTGTTTAAAAATAAATATTCAAAGCTGCCTTCCTAGGTAGATGAAATTGGTAAGTAATTGTAAGAAAAAATGCTTAGCTCTCTCTAGGCACAAAGACAGACAGAGGCATGGAAAACATATCAGACTAGGATTGGGAGATCAAGTTCACCTCAATCAGTAATGAGATGATTAGTCCAGTCTCTCTGCTTTCTCAATCCTGTTAAAATCAGATGTTTGTTGTTATGGGGGTAACAGGAGGAGACTGTTTCATATAAACCGACTTGGGCCCTTAAAGGAAAAACACTATACAAAACCATTTATTTATGAGTTGTCTTTATTACTTGCCCCAATCCCAGACGATTCTGGGTAGCACACAACAATGGGAAGAACATATAAGAACAATATAGTCTAGAGAAAAGGACTAGGAATAGTCTAGAGAAAAGAAGGACTAGGGGTGACATGATAGAAGTATTCCAGGATTTGAGGGAGTGCTACAAAGAGCTTATTTTCCAAAGCACCAGAGGGCAGGACAAGAAACAATGGATAGAAACTAATCAAGGAGAGAAGCAACCTAAAATTAAGGAGAAACTTCCTAATAGTGAGAAAAAAATAACCAGTTTTGGGTGCTTCATCACTGGAGGGTTTTAAGAAGAGACTGGACAGTCACTTGTCTGGAATTGTATAGGGTCTCCTACTTGAGCAATGGGTTGGACTAGATGACTGCCAACATCTCTTCCAGCTCTATTCTGAATATAAGAATAAATCCAACTCTCCAATAAATAGATTGGAGATTGTTTAAGAATTCCAATCAGTCTTCTCATCTAAGTCCCAACAAAGAGACAAGTAAGATACTGAAATCATAGTTTCATTCCAACCAAGATGCATTAGATCAGGCATGTCAAACTCGCGACGTCACGTGACGTCGCACGACGTATCAGAGGTTTTTCACCATTGCCGGCAATGGGGTGGGCGTGGCTTCAGTATGATGAAACTGGCCCGCGGGCTGGCAGTTTGACACCCCTGCATTAGATAATCGTGTTTCACGATCGTGTATCAGCCATGTGATATTTCAGCTGCCTCACATCCCTTTCACAATGTAGCTGTGTAATCAAAAATTTACTGCAGTTTCAAGTGCTGTTACATTTTAAAGTGGCAAAGCATTAATATTAGGACCAAAAAGAGCCAGTTTGGTCTAGTGTTAAGGCACCAGACTAGAAATCAGGACACCATTGAAGTTTCTTATAAAGTAATAGAGTATTTTTTTAAAAATCTCATAAATAAATATTACAAATTGGAGTGTCAGCAGGGGCTTTGAGAAGAATCAAAATGAAGCCCATAACCATGAGATACAAGCCCCCTACTTTTTTATGTGTCAAGGGTTGTGGCTGCCATATTAACTTTTTTGAACCGAAAGTGGATACCCATGGCCAAAATGCTGTACACCCAATAATTAATAGAAGATCAGCTAGTAAAAGAGGATTTCATGTACACCAATCAAAATCTGATTAGATGAGAGGAAGATCACATATTTTATAAGGATGATCCTGGTCATGGTTAGGAACGGATAACATATAATAGCTGTTTCTTCCTGGATCTACAAATGAAAGATCTTCATCTCTCTATTATAGGGAGACCTTGATATATCTCATGTCAATGTATTTTAGCTGCAACAAGCACATGTAAACAGTAACTATTTTGCACATCTCTTTATTTATTTCATTTATACACCCACCATCTGAACATAGTGACTCTATGTTCTATTGTAGCTAACATTTACAATAATATAACACAAAAATAGCAAACAGTAACTTAAATATCTAGAACCAAAAGGAATGAGTCTTTAGTGTTCTTTAAGCTTGGTTGTTTTCTTGCAGACATTTGATTACCAAACTAGGTAATATCATCAGTGCTAACAGTAGCACTGATGATGTTACCTAGTTTAGGTAATGAAACATCTGCAAGAAAACAACTAAGCTCAGAGAGCACCAAGGATCCCTCATTTCAATCCTGAGCCACACATATTCTCCTTTATAGGAATGGAATAATCAAACATATATAGACAATATAATGCAACCAAAGGGGCTAATAACTCATCTGAAAAAAGGAAAATCCCTAGCCACTAGGCTCAAGTAACAGGCTGCTATTTCTCTTGTTTCTTCCTCTGACTCACCCCTTGGCTTCACTTTGAAACTCTGCAGGTTTACTTCAAGTTCTCTGAATTTTTATCTGTTTCTATTAATATACTAAAGGGACTGCTTCATCTGTACAGCAAAGCTTCCTTTCCCCTTGTCCACAAAGTCTATTTCATTAAATCCTTGAATCAAAGTGTGGGCTGCTTTGTAAAATGTCTTAATATCACACTCTCAGAATTAATTTGGCAGGTTTGCAAATGCACACAGAGGGAGGAGAGAGAGAAAGTGAGAGGGGGAAAAAAGATACAGTAATCACATTTTCATTCCAACTTGCTCTAAAGAAAAAAATGCACTTTTATCCTAAGAATATGGTATGTGTCATCACCTTGGTCTAAATGGCTCAAATCTGTGAAGAAGAAAAAAATCCTCTCCAATTCTGCAAAGACTGTTTCAAAAAAATTGTGAATGCTTGACATTTGGGGAATCAGGAATGAAAAAACAATGATCTTTTTTTTTCTTTTGTGCAAGGACAGCATAATGGCTAATTGAGGTTATGATACTTTTTCATCTGACAGGGTGACATGCCTATCTTTGTTCAGTGAATTAATGATGGGCATGCAAAGGATTTGTTCCTGTTGAAATGGAAAGTGAATATAGTTTTGGTCAATAATATAAGCAACGTAGAGGATTTAGAGAACTGACATTCTTGCCAAAATGAATGTTATCTGTGTACTATTGAGGCTAAGGGATGAGTGATTCTTGGAAGAAAGCTGACTTTGCAAACAACTGAATTTAAATCTAGAAATACCATTGGAAAGCTTTTGAAATGTGCATCTAAAATGCTACAGAATTTCACCTAAGGCCAGACTTGAATGACTGAAATCACCTTTGTTCAGATTTTATGTTCTATAATTTTCCTTACATTCCTCTCTGCCTCTGAAAGATGAAAGTTTCTACGTCATGACACAAGATACGACCCAGTTAAGAGAGCTGGTTGAATGCACCAAGCTGATGAATTTGCATCCTTACAAAACAGATTTTTCCAATTTTCTCTGATTATACAGGGGCACTTTAGCCATGTTCAGATAATCCCTTTACACTCAGAATTCAGCACATGAGAAGGGGTGAGCAGTCCCTCCCCTCTCCACATCGCATTGATGACTTCACTGAAGATCACATTTTCAAAAATATTTTCATGATTGTCTCCAGTTACAACCCTTTGTTGTACAAAGGGCATCCATGTCAGTTGGATGGGTAACTCACAAGGGCATCCATGTCAGTTGGAATTCTGGATTCAGGGTGTTGGGAAGACTTTGATACATGTGAATTCTTCCTGGACAAGGGCACTAGTCATGGAACTGGTTCTTCAATGGTGTCACCAATTAAAAGTGGAGACAGCGAGATCTGCTCTCCATTCCTCATGTGTTAGGATTTACATCCAGAAATATCTGTACAAGGCTCCTACATCAGAGACTAGTCTGAATCATACTTTAAAAAAGAAAGAAAGATGGAGGCTGCAAGGAAGCAGACAGAAATAAACCTTTATGGGTACCTATCATTCTTCTTACACTAGTCTGGAGACAAGACATTAGGCTAGAAGCAAGATAAAGCATATTTCAGAAATGTGCGTAAGTGTTCTTATCCTCTTCATAGCATATTCATCTATATTATTTTGTGCCTACCTCATGCAGAGAAACCATACACTAGCAGATATATGGTACAATTATTTCAACATATCAGTCAAGGCAAGAGTTATCTTCCTTGTACTAATTTTTAGGCCTGGGTATGTCACGTTTATAAGAGATTTAAACACTACCTTTAGAGTTCCTTGCAACCACTTCTAGCAGTTCCCACATATGAGATGCTAAATCAGTTTTTTTCCCCATTCAGAGACATTTTTAAAAGAGGTTGGTTATGAAATAAATTATGTTAAATGTTGCCCTCATAGAAAGCTATGGAGAAAGGCCTAACCATTTGCTTTCAGATGTCATTTTAAGGGTCATGATTATGACCTTTTCTTTGTTCTAGTATAGGACAAAAATCACCTAAAATCCATGAATGCTATCGTTACTCTTTTTTATGCGATCAGCGATGCTACAGCTTCATGGATCATTAGTTGAAGATTTTGTGCTTACCTCCACAGTTCTGCAAAATAGTAGGAGAACTCAGGTGTCTTCGTTACTGAATCCCCATTGCAGGAACATTAGCTGCAAATAACTTGTAGAGGGAAAAAAATTCAGATAGAACATTAGAACATCACACTGGTTCTGTTGTATGACTCCTGCTGGATTCCTAAATTTTGTGCTATAGTTTTTAACTCCAGAAATGTACATTTATGCATCTAAGGTTCTTTTATCAAATTGTTTGCTGGATCTCCCTCTGTTGACGTTCTCCAAAAGGCAGGAATTTCTTTGGCAGAATCCATGCTGGCTCTTCCTCAACATTTGTTCTTCAACAAACAGATATAGAAATTATGCCCAAATATTTATGTCCAAACAAAGATTTGTTTATTTACTGGCTTGCCTGAAAACAGAGCATTACTTAAACATGAATAGAACTTTCCACATTACAGATAAACCTCTATTTATGACTAGAATTGCCATTGTTAAGTGCTCCATTCCATTGTTAAGTGAGTTGCACCTATTTTACAGCCTTTTTTGCCATGGTTCTTAAGTGAGTCATGCAGTCATTAAGGAAATCCAGCTTTTCCATAAACATTGCTTGTTAGAAGCTGGCTGGGAAGGTTGCATATGGCAATCAAATGGCAATCAAATGGCAATCAAATGGCAATGGCAGGACACTGCAACTGTTGTAAATACATGCAGGTTGCCACCCAAGTTTTGAGCGCATGACCTGGCGATGCTGCAATGGTTGTAAGTATGAGGAGTGGTCATAACTCATGGTCAAGAACTACAGATGCTAGAAACCTCTCTCATCTGTCTGTCTGTCTGTCTGTCTGTCTATCCATCTATCCATCGATCTTGGCTGAAGCTTCGTTTTTGGTTGCCACAGTACTGGGAGGAGGGAGAAGTGGTTTTAAGGTTAGACTAAACAATACTTTGTCCTATGAGAACCAAGGTCATAGCTGCCTGACTTTTGGCAGGCTGAGCCTCCCGTTAGAAAGCCTGCCAAAGTATTCTATTGGGGAATGTGCTGGGGTGGGAAGTTCAACTTTGTAACATTGTAACGCTTGGGAGGGAACTCCAGACTTGATTTCACTTTTGACTGTGCCGATACTTTGTAGCCAATAAACCTTTTGCCTTGGAGTTCTGCTTTTACTGGTCTCATCTATTGGAACCATGACACAATCACTATTTACACATGAATCTGTTTGCATATCAAAACACAGATTGTCCTTAATCAAGCCATTGAAACTTTAGCAGTGGACATTCCCATAATTTGGTGATTGAGCAAGGCTTCTTCCATGGTGGCATGCAAGCATGCAGTTCTCTCCAGAGAGACATGTAATTGATCCTCTTATTTGCAAATCAAAGTAAAATATGTGACATAATATTAGGACCTTCCTGTGTTACTTATGTTAACCATCAATTGATAGATATGCTGCTGAGTGCATTTTACATTTTGTTTGTTATTTTAAAAAAAAAACATAGCTACAGTATATGTGAACTGGCTTTGCTGGTAAGAAGGACAGGATGAGGAATGTGCACTAGAGTGAGCACCCCCGAAAAGTGAACTTTCATGCGGACATTGATGCAGCTTGGCAGGTGTTAACAACAAGGTATAGTTTCAATCCTGAAAATATCATTCTGTATGAACAGAGTATTGGAACTGTTCCTACTGTAGACCTGGCATCTTGGTATGGATGAGCAGCTCCTTCATTCAGCTTTGATGTGTGGATGGAGGGTAGCTTTCCTTGATACTGGAAAAAACATATTTTCCAATTTAACTCTCCTAATTTTAATTGCCTTGTCTTGCCTCATCTTTTTTTTTTTTAAAAAAAACTTTTTATTATATTGTGAGCTACCCAGAGTTGTTGTATCAATGAGATAGCTGGTATGAAAATTAATGAACTAAATAACCAACTACGATGTTGGAAGTAGATGGGGATAAAGGTATACAGGCTGCCAATTAAATCTTTAAAATGTTCTTGACATACAAGCAGGTTTCATATTTCAACTTTTACTTTTAAAGGATGTTAACCGCTTCACAGAGTAAGCAAAATCTGGTCCAGGCCTTTGATTCAAAATGATATCCAGACCATTTTTTTATTGACCCTCCCCCCTTCAGTCACCTGCAATGTGGTTCTAAACATGCTTCTTACATCAAACTATACCCTTCAAATATTGAATTATACTTAAATGAACTGTCTTCAGTAAGAAGCTGCCGTGAAATAGAAACATTTACCAAATGAGAACCTGGAGTGATTTTTCCCCCTTAAAGTAATAGAGGCAATATTGTGCAAATTAAAGAAAAGATGATGTAATGTTACTTAAAGTTTCATAAAGTTAAAGGATGCTAAATTCTGCACTATTGAGACACATTATGATGTAAATTATACAATTTCATAAAGAGAAACATTATACTATAGAACCTTTAAACAACAATTGGCCAGTATTAATCTTTTTTGCAAATAACTTACATTAGCAGACTTCCTTTTTTTTTTTTAAGCAGAAACGATTTCCCCCCTTTTTTTTTTTACTGTTCCTTGCATAGAAGTGTGGTCTCTCATTAATGAAGAGATATTTTGTTGGCAGAAAAGCCTCATCTATTTTTCTTTGATCCCTCTCTGCGAAATGTGTCCTTTTCACATTCTGAAGTATTTCATTATTGACTGCAGGACCTCAGGGGAGGATTTTTCTGAATCAAAGCAGAAAGTCAAATGGAATTTATAGAATTTTGAAATCAATATTTCGTTTGTTTTCAAGTGCAAATGCATTTGCTGGACATTTTTAGAGTACTTCGATCAGAACATAAAATTCCACTATCTTCTTTGGGACTCTTAAAATATTTTTACTACGTATGAACAAACATGGGGAAAATACACAGATGATTATATAGAAAAGAAACAAGCACCTAGAACATGCTGCCTCTTTCTATCAACTGCAGATGTGCAGCCAACAGGAGTACTGGGAAGCTATCTCTTTCTATTTTAAGGGAAAGGTCATATCTGGGTGTGCATGTATGTGTGTGTTGTGTGAAGTGTTTGAGTGTGATTACAAAAGGTGTCCAGAACTGCTCCTTAGTGTTCATTGTAATCAAACAAAATCTTATTTTGAATTACTCTTATTAAATGTGCTGTTTCTCAAAAGGAATTAACTACTTAAACTAGGAAAGGCTGATTCCCTCACAAGAGAGATTCCTGTCTATGTCCATATTTATCTTACATTTAAATATCCTTCATTTTCAGCTCAACTGGGAGCTCCAAGAAAACCAATGGCATAAAAGGAAATAGATCAATACATGGAAAATACAATTTAACAGCCTGATTAGACTTAATAATTCAGAATCAAATCTATTCAATTAAGGCAAAATAACTTGCTCGTGACCAGACTTATAAGAAAGTTGTGTGCATGTTTATATGTGTAGGACATTCTGTGTAAATAAGGAAAGAGATTGCCATGAAAAAGGGAGATAAACTGTTTTTAATTTTAAATTACGAAACACCTGATTATTGAGCATGGAGGAAAACTGAATAGCAGGAGACAGTGATGGTGAAATCAATCATCTTAAACAGAGGTCTTCAAACTTGGCCCTTTTATGTCTTATGGATTTCAACTCCCAGAATTTCTCAGCCAGGCACACTGGCTGAAGAATTCTGGGAGTTGAAGTCCATAAGTCATAAAAGGGCCAAGTTTGAAAATCCCTGATCTTAGAGATGGCTTCTTGCAGAAAAGGATTATTCTTTTCTCCTGGTCAACTCTCTGAATGTGGAGGAACATATGCTTGGCATTGCCAAGTACAGATAGTCTTCAGTTTACAACAGTTCATTCAAATTTACAACAGCACTGAAAATTGTGACTTATGACCATTTTTCACAGTTACGACCTATGCAGCATCCCCATGATCATGTGATCAAAGTTCAGCTGCTTGGCAACTGATTCATATTTATGACCTCTGCTGTGTTCCAGGGTCATGTGATCCCCTTTTGTGATCCCGTTCTGACAAGCAAAGTCAATGGGGAAGCCAGATTCACTTAACAACTGTGTTACTAACTTAACAACTGCAGTGATTCACTTAACAACTGTGGCAAGAGAGATCATAAAATGGGGCAAAACTCACTTAACAAATGTAAAACAAACAGAAATTTTGGGCTCAATAATGGTTGTAGGTTGAGGACCACCTTTATTTTCCACAAGGCTATGCTGCTGCTGCTTCACTGATTATATATCTATATATTGTAACAGTTCATATTAGTCCTAATTAAATCAGTTTAGTCCAAGGTCTTGGAGAAATTTTTACTAAGCCAGACTGATTTTTCTCAGCTGATTTAAACATTTTACATGAACTGATTCTCTGAATCAACTCAAATGCTAAGTCAGAATTGCATCCAAATGTTGCAATGAAATTGCACTACATTTAAATTATAGACATTATGGTATTTTTTTAGGTTGCTATACCTTCTGAAAGCATCACTTTTCTTGGCCTCTAATCCCACACAGAATGAGAAAAACCAGCCTATTGCAGTGAAATTGAAGGTTTAAGCTTATAGTCCCTTTAAACCCTCTGCATTCTGCAGACAAGAGAGAAAATATTGCTCTTCCACTCTAGGGTAATTCAAAGTTGACCAGCTGCCCATCGCTGCTGGCACTCATAAAAATGTACATTTCTCTTTCCATGCTGTTAATATTTTCAGATGACTTTTCTCTTTTTCTTCAATCAAATGTGTTTTGTGGGAGATTGTATCCTCAACAGATCAAAATACTGACTGTGATAGTCTTTGATTAGCATTCTCAGGACACAGCTGGGAAAAAGGTTTCTCAGCTGGAGTTCTGTTTGGCAGTTTCCTTGGGCCATTGATGACAGAAGATCGAGAATGACTTCTAAACCTGTCTCACACTTCTGCAATGGAGACCTCTCTTGTCATCTTGCTCCCATTGGCATATTTGCTTTGATCTATATTTATTTCCTACAAGTGGACCTTGATTTGTTCTGAAACAAAGACACAAGACAATGGAGGAAGGCAGGAATGGAATCCAGTTTTTTTTCCTCAAGTAGTGGAGATTTTAAACTTTCCAGGATGAAATTGACCTATAATTAAATGAAAAGACAGCTTGTGTTTGATCAATCATGGCTTATTAAATAACTCAAAATTGGATGGGTTTTCTCAACAGGCTAAATTATAAATGACCACTTATAAGCAATTCCTAGATTTGTACTACATGCTTAGCCACATTATAATTTGGCATGATGTGTGAAAAAGGCTATAGAGAATTGGTTCTTGTTCCTCTTTTGCCTTCCAGTAAGTTTTATTCACCGTTTGATAATGCTGTTTATTTTGGCTCTCTTGCCCTATTTTCCAGTCAAATGGGTTAGAGTTAAAGATTGATGGTTGATGGTTATTTTGTGAATTTATGTACCTACAACATAATCACAACCAGGATATCAGCCAATTGATTACATCTGCAGTGGGTGCTTAGGACCAGATTTTAATATTAGTGCTGGATAAAAAATACAGTGTGTAATGCTTTTGATTAAGTTACAAAAAAACTGCTTTGAAGCATCTAGGGATATGAACATAACATCTCCCATAACTCATTAAACTTACTGTATCTTTTCCCAAATTGGCACAGCTGCACTTCACCGCGGGGTCACGTGATTCCAAGAAAATATATAGCTATTTTAAAGTGTTGCAGATGATATTGTGTGTGCACCCCCAGCAACATTTTGGAATTAAATCTTAGTGATGCACACCAAAGATCCCTAAAGTAGTGTTAGGGGCAAACAAGGAAATGAGTGGTGTGCCATTGTTATGATGTTCTACAAAAGGAATGGATCTTGAGTGCAATGGCACAAAACTTTCCAGATGCACCATATTCAATGATCTCAAGCTTTTACGTAATGCATTTCTGTACTTTACTCCTCACTTAATTAGACCTGTTAGTTTGTAATAAGAATGTTATCTACTAATGCTTTAATTTCTATTGCAAGATTAGATGAAATTTCCTGAAGAAAAGTTTTCTGTAGACTGACAATGAGCTGAAGAAAAAGTTTTTCTTTTCTTTTCAAAGTCTTCAAGTAATATTTGATTGGGTTCCTGGAGACCTCTATTTTCCTTGTGTACAAGTCTGCTGATTATGAATGATTTGACAGTCTTCCTGAGCACTAATTTTTCAAGCACAGTTTCCTCTTACAAATTGCCATGGTACTTTAAGGCTCAAGAATTGCTTTGAGCTTGTACAGTTTCTACAGATGATTTTTAAATGAAAACAATAGGAAAAAAATGTTGTTTGAAAGATTTAGCACAAATACATTTGAAATGGGTTATGAATTGTTTTTGTAAAAAAAATATGATTAGATATTCAATTTAAGATCCTTACTATTGTTCAGTTAAGATTCTGAATATAGAATGTAAAGAACTTATCTTTAGTGCAATTCAATTTTAAGTTATATCCCTCCATCTGCTTACCTGAATGATCTCTCTCTCTGAGAAATTTCATAGCACTAAGTGTTCTTTTTTATAAATAGAATGAGGAAAAGGATAAGATTAACATATTTTAGCTGCAAACCATTTGGAGAAGGGCAAAAAAAAATAAAGGTTTTCTGACTAGTCCTTTTGACTCTAGGGAACAGTGCTCATCTCCGTTTCTAGCCGAGGGAGCCAATATCGTCCGAAGATGGTTCTGTGATCATGTGACCTGCATGGCTATATGCCAAGGCATGCAGAACACTGTTACCATCCCACCAAAATGGTACCTATTTATCTACTTGCATCTGTATGATTTTGAGCTGTAAGATTGGCAGGCACTGAGGCAAGAACGGGAGCTCACCCCATCATGGGTCTCAAATGGCTAATCTTCCAGATGACAAGTCCAGTGTCTAAAGCTCTGGGTCACCATAAAGCTTCAAAGAGATTCAGAAAACTCTATTTCTATGTTACATCCAGTGATCATCTATAGAGATCTATTGGAGTGTTAATGCTTATGTTCAGCCTGTACATATGTGACAATAAATCTTAAATTATAGGACCATTATAAGACTCTGGGGACCCTTTTCAATAAACTGAACAATAGAAAGCACACACTTATCGCAATGAAAGCTCCAGTCATTTATCAATCTGAAAGACTCTGGGGAAGCTAACAAGAGGTAATTTTAAAAATGCTTTATAAATTATTTGAATAAAACATCCTGTTACTGTATCTAAGGGCTCCAAGTCACCCAAGGAGTAGAGACAACAGACTGTTGAAGTGAGGGAATTGTATTGTTTGTCTAATATTTTTGGTATTGTTGGTGTTGTTTCAAACCTATTACTAAATGTAGGGCCATGAGCTCCTCAGAATTGTTTGATTAATGTAAAAAAGCCTGAATAAATTACAAATAAATTAATATATCATTGTTTCTGAAAGAAAATAATGAGTCTCAGAAATTTATTAATGACTAGCTGTACCCGGCCACGCATTGCTGTGGCTCAGTCTGGTTAAAGGGAAAAGAAAGAAAAGAGAAAGCGCACGTTTGTAATATGTTTAATTTCACAATGCTTGTGGGTATACAATATTTTTTGTTGTTCCATTGTCTGTGCAGATATAGAGATTATCTGGTTTGCTTTTACATCCAACAGATGGCACTGTTTTTCAAAAAAAGCATGTTTTACCTGTCACAGATGTGACATCTATATAATAGTAGGTATATAAAAACACGCGCGTATTCGAATGCAACGTTGTGTCAAAATTTCAAAGCAATTGGTGAAGAACTTTCGGAGATTTAAGATTTTGAACAAACAAACATTTACATTTTTATTTATATAGATTAATAACAGCTGACAAAGAATTAAAAACAATACAATTAAAATATGAAGAAAACAGCCATATTAGAGGACAAAAACTACAACATCTAAAAAAAGTGGTATTGCGCTCTACTTGGAGCTACCCTTGAAGAGCATTCAGAAGCTATAGCTGGTACAGAGTGTGGTGGGGCAGGCATTTCTTGGGCCCCAAGAAAGAGAGAAGCAACCTAGAACTAAGGAGAAACTTCCTGACAGTTAGAACAATTAACCAGTGGAACAACCTGTCTCCAGAAGCGGTGAATGCTCCAACATTGGAGGTTTTTAAGAAGAGACTGGACAGCCATTTCTCTGAAATGGTATAGGGTTTCCTGCCTGAGCAGGGGGTTGGACTAGATGACCTCCAAGATACCTTCCAACTTTATCATCATTATTATTATTATATGCCATTTATCTCATTATCAGGCAACTCTAAGTGGCCTACAACACAAGAAAAATAACAATGTAAAATTTTAAAATATTAAAACAATAAATTCATGCTTTCTTATAAGATTTAGGTGTTTTATGTGAAGTCCTAAGTAAGAAAGCTACAACCTCATACAGTTTCAGATGAAATCATAAAATATCTGCAGGAAGAGATTATTTGTATGTTTGCCTATTTTATCAGGGTAGGAGGCATTTAAGATATGAAAAATTTATTGATTGTGTTTTACATAAAAATCAACTCTGTCATTTACAAAACCGTCAAATTATTTGCCCATCCATATGGTTAAAAAACAGGTTTTATTTTTTTTAATCGATTTAATGAATTTTTCTCAAGGAAAAATTATTATTATTAAATTAAATTATTATTATTATTATTATTAATATTATTATTATTATTATTATTATTATTATTATTATTATTATTATTATTATTATTATTATTATTACACCACTATTCTGCAAGCTGCATTAGCTGCTGGTCTGCTTCCGGATGCAATTCAAGATGTTGATAATTATCTTTAAGCCCCTTCATGACATAGGTCCAGGCTACATGAGGGACCATCTCATCTGGCTGGGATTGGCCTGCCCCATCCATGCCAGAAGAGGAGGCATGCTGTGAGCCCCGTCAATCAAGCTGATTACTCCAGCTGGTGGAATCCAGGAGAAGGACCTTCTCTGCTGTTGCACCTGCTCTGTGGAACATCTTGTCCTTCTGGTGTGAGGTCAGACACAATCTTCCATACCTTCTGAAAGAGCCTAAAGACCTGGATCTGCCAGTTAGCATGGCTCCCCAAGGGGGGGGGGGTATCACAGTGTAGATGATAGATCAATTAACAATGGTTCCCACCTCCCACAGTTGGTGGATTGGATGAAATCTGCATAAAGGTTTTTCTAGCTATAGTGCCTATTCATTCCTTCAGCAGCAACTATGAGTCCATAAAAAAGCCCAGATTACTTATACATTCCACATAGAAAGTGCATTCCTTCCAAGACTCAAGGATCCTGGAACCAGATCATCTGTGAATCCACAGACGCTCAGTCTTGGTAGCATTGAACCTCAGCCTGTTTTTCTCCCACTCTAAAAGAGGAAGATGAAGTTAAGGTTTCTCTACTTTTTCTCCTTACTTCATTCAACTGATTGCTATTCCTTCCTATTTTCCATGGATTGAACAATGTCCTGCTTACTCCTACAGATAGGAATAGGAAATAAATAATTTAGCCAAGCAAGAAGTTGGACAGAAGACAAAGGTTACTTTGGCTTTGCGGTTACAGATGTTCATATTTCTAGATTTTCTCCTATATTTCTCGCCACAAGCTTCCTGAGAATCTCTGCAGATTCATGACCTTTAAAAGCTGTGCAATGTTGTTTACAGGTAAATAGGAAATATACTTGAATGCTAAATGCCTCTTAACCATGGAGGAAACAGATGTCAACAGAAAAGCTCAGATAGTGGTGTTACATGAAAAATGTCCCAGGTTTGAATTTCAGAATCCTTGGCCAAGATTAAAAAAGTGCTAAAAAGAAAAATGTCACCTTGTATCAATAGTAACAAACTGGAGGAGCCCGGGTCTCATTTAGTAGCTTTCTTCTTTATATTCTAAAACTGGCAGAGACTACGAGCCTTTCCCCATTTACCTTTAACTAGGGTAAGAAGATGGGCCTGCAAGATGTCTCTTCTCTTCTCTTCTCTTCTCTTCTCTTCTCTTCTCTTCTCTTCTCTTCTCTTCTCTTCTCTTCTCTTCTCTTCTCTTCTCTACTCTACTCTACTCTACTCCCTCTACTCTACTCTCCTTTTCTGGCTGTGACCTGTCCATGAATGACAGATGTTTAAATTATTATTTGCTATATCTGTGCATATTTCCCTTTTATGACAACTCTGTCCAAGGACAACATCAAGGTATATAAAATCTGGAATGTTTGTCACCCATTACCTTGAGATGAAGTCAGATGACAAAATAGAGATCAACAATGGAAACAGCAAATTTTCATTTGTTTGTTTTAAGCTGAGCAAAAAGCACTGTAATTTAAAAATGAGGAAAGATCCTCTGGAATTATTCTAGCTATTTAAAAAATGGGACACTCAGCTGATGAATATCAGGGTTAAATATACCAGGAGAAGGTGAACAAATAATAAAAGTAATACTTTTTTTGAAAGGATATCTAATATAGAGATCAGGTACAATTATAATGGATATGGAATAGGGAAATTAGCAAAATTATGAAACTGGCTCTGGTTAATGACAATGCAGATTTAACACTAAGCCTGATTAATGTTAATCACAAAGAAGAAAACTATCCTTAGAAAATTAGTGCATTAGAAGTTTGGATCAGTTTTATTTCTGTGCATATTAGAAATAATATGATTCATATCTTAATTTTCTTTCTAAAATTTCCTGGCCTTCATTAGTTCTAACACTAAACCAGTGATTTTTCTGTCTTATATTTTCTATGAACTACTGTGCTAGTTTCTTTTTAAAAAATTGCATTCATTAACCCTATAATTATTTTTTGGTTCAATTACCTGTCTGCATTCAAATTCATCTCTGTGAGTAGTGCCACTTGCAAAGTTGTAAAATTCCTAAAACTTTCAAAAAAGCGCTATGTGTTGACTTTGATGTATTATAGCCTTCCTTTTCTTTGCAGTTATGAATTACATGTTCTTCAGCAACCTGAGAATTCCTATTATTTTTATATAACACAAAGCTATGAATATTTTGAGTACAGTTTCAGCTATTCGCTGCTTAGGGAAAGATACATAAAGAAGGGAGGCAGGACAGGAAGTATTCTTCAGAAATTCAATTTTATCCCTGAGCTGGCATTTCTTTTTTATTAATTATGTTTGTTAAGATTATCATCATATAAAATACAAATAAAAATAAAGAAAGTAAGAAAATGAGAAAGGAAAAGAGAGAGAAAAGAAAGGAACACGGGAAAGGAGAAAAGAAAAAGAAAGCATTGACTTTCAATGTTTTTTTTTTTCAGCACAGCAAAATGCAAAATAGAATTACAACAAACTCAACTTTTTACTTTACCAACTTAAATACTATCCATTTCTATAACAGCAAACTAGTTTAACCAGCAAAATCCAAATTCAACATTTCATTATTTTTTTCTGTCTTGAGCATAAAATCCAGAAGTGGTTTCCAAGTAAAAATAAAACTGGATATGTTCTTTTCTCTAAGTAAAACAGTCAATTTTTCTATCTCTGCTATATCCCTTGCTTTTTTTAAACCCATTCTTCTACTGTGGGCCTGAGCTGGCATTTCTTAGTGAGGATGAAATTTGGTTGCAAGCTTCTCTCCTTTTCTTAAGACACTGTAACTCATGCCCAGGCTGTTCAGAATCTCATCTCTGTATAATAGTTACAAAATTACACACATCACAAATTAAGAAAGAATCACTCTTCATTTGCTTGTCAAGTCTTTTAAGTTTCAAGTTTATTTTGCCCTAGCTTCAGTTCAAAAAACAGGTGATGAAGTTGTCATCTTGTTTTCTTTTCCCCCCACCTTTCTTCAATGAAATAGCCAACATGGGATTTATTTATTTAGTGTATGGTGATGAAGTCACAATTAGCCAGGAGACTAGAGTGTTGGTAGTAGTTGTTTGTGTTCACACACTCTCTATGGTGCATTACAGGGGCAAACTAGCTTCACACCAGAAAGAAAAATGAATGGCATCCTGCAGTATCATCCAGGGTCTTTTCTCATCACTAACATCACCTCACAGTTGGGCATCACAACCAGGCAGGTCCATCCCTGGCAGGGGGTCCAACCTTCTGCATGATATACCATCATATATTTCCCACCAAAGTGGTACTTACTTACATGTAGATGCTCTTGAACTGCTAAATGGGGCAGAAGCTGAGAGAAGTGATGGGAACTCACTCTGCCATGTGGTGCTAGAACTCAAAACATCAGAACAACAACCACCTCCAGTGTCTTTAAGCCACTGAACCACCTGAGCCAACACCTGATGCACTGGAAGGATTAGCAAATGACATTCAGCATCCGTCATCTGCAGAACAAGTCATCTTCTTCCAGCTTCTCTGGGAATGTTATAGATTATTTACCACAAAGTGCCTGATGATAATAGTTATAGAATGGGGCTGTCCACATTTGATGACCTTGCCACCAAACAGTATGGGATGCTTGCAATCCTCAAAGTGTAAGCAAAGCTATGACAAATGCTACATTTGCTTTAATTGCAGTTAAATTGTGGCTGGAAGTTACAGTGAATTGTGAACATATTCAGTGAATAAAAGGAGAAACCAACATCTTTCATGGAAGAGAAGAATAAATAACTGAAGTAGAAGTTAACGGAGAAGGGAAGCTTTTAGCCAAAAAAAGCTGACTCAGAAGAGTAAATGTTGTGTGCAGTTTTGCTGTTGTAAAGAAGCTAACTTTTTCTTGTTCATCTAAAAGTCTCATGCTGATTTACAAAGAAACAACAGGAGTGGGCTATGGAAGGCTGCTATATAATTTTGCACAGAAGGGTGCTGCTTTTTATATAATGCTGAATTCACTTCATGGAAGCCTAGCCAGAAATTATTACTTCTTTTCTCAACAATTACTGGTTTCTCCTTTTTCTACAACATGAATGCCTGGGCATTTCCATATAGCCATTGGCTGCACTTCACAAACCCTCCATTATTGTTATCCTTGCAACACACAGTTGCCCTCCATGCCTCAGTGACACTTCCACCAGCAAATATTCAAAATCAGTGTATGTTTTTTTCAGAGGGAGTAGGTATCGAATCATAGAATTGTAGAGTTGGGAGAGATGTCAAAAATCATCTAGTCCTACCCTCTGCACTAGGAAAATCAATTAAGCTATCCATGAGACATGGCTATCCAGCCTCCTCTTAAAACTTCCAAAGGCGAAAAACCCACAATCTTCACTGACAGATTGTTATAGCAAAGAAGTTTACCTAAATAAAATCTAGGCAGTAGCAACTTATCCCTATTATCCCTGGTCCTTGTTCCTATGGCAATAGAAAATAATTGCACATCATCTTCTCTATGACTCTCTTATGCATATTGCTATCATGTTTCTTCTCATCCTTCTTTTCCCCAAACTGAACATTTCAACTTCCATCAGCCTATCTGCATAGAATGTATCTTAAAGTCCCTTTATCATCTGAACCCTCTCTAACTTGCAATATTCTCCTGGCAATGTGTTGTACATTACAAAGTACTCCAGCTGTCCTCTTACCAGGGTTGATTAGAGTAAGTGTTGTTATTCTGTTCCAGAAGCAAAGTGAAGTGGTGACTAGGTGTTAGGGTGCCTTGACTTCAACAGGGAGGAGAAAGAGCTGCTTAATTTAAAAGGGACAGAGAAGTAGAAACAAAGCAATGTGGCTTTTCAGTTTTTGTTTTAGTGTGGAGTGAGAAGAGTGGGAAAAACCAAGAACTGTTCTGGCAGATGTTAATTAGTTTCATTCTGAAGTAGCTAGTAAAACATGATAATGTCATTGGGACACAGTGGCACAATTCTGGTTCCAGAGCAGTACAAATACTGCAGATAGAGATTGTCCCAAATAAATAACTTTCAGTGAAAGTCTGGAACTACAGAATAAACTTAGTCCCCCTATGCCAAAAGCTTTATGTAGCATTACTCTTACCCCTCAAGCAACAAAATATTATAATATAATTAGTAATAGGGCAGCCAATGGTTGACTCTCAATTAGTTTTAATTTACATAAAAGCTAGCAACAGATGATAGTTTCATTATAATTGCTTAATTAACTCCCTTGGATTCTCCTTTACCATATCCCCAAACCCCAACCAGGTACTGTAATATGGAAGAAACTTCCTTCACATCTCTTTTTGTGAGTTCTAGGTATGTATGCATATTTGAAAAACTATGGGGAAATTTTAAATTCTGCCTCCTGGAAACTATTGATGTGAGTGTGAATAGTTTTCAAAGTTATGGTTATTTTTAATTTTCAGGAAGTTTCTTTCTTTCTTCTATCATAGTTTGGAGCACATCTAAGATTAATTCAATAGAAAATAATTTATGTAAGATGTCAGACATGTAAGAATATATGTCAGATATTTAAGTTCAATTTACGTGGTTGCCATTTGTTTTTGCTTAAAAAGTTAATGATCCTTTAGAAGTGTTTTTGGAATGTTCTTACTAAAATAGAATGAAAAAATAATCAACTACAAAGAATAAAGATCAGATCAACAAAAAGTCATGCTATTAAAACTTTCTAAATAAGTTCACAATCACAAACTGCATAAAGTAAAAAAAAACCTGAAGAAAACTTTTCCTTTTTAAAAAAATGAAGGGCTACTTAGCTTCTAAATAGCTGAATAAGAACTATGCGTTCAGAATTTTTCTACCCAGTTTTTTTCAAAAGCAATATTGAGGTGAATTTGGAAGGAAAATCTCTGGGGAACTTTGAGCGAAATTAAAAGAACATAGCAATATTTCTTGAAGTAAAAGTTGAAATTTCCCTTGAGTCAAGCTTAATTTCTGATGACTTCATAGATATAACAATATTGTTTTCTGGGCAACAATATAGAAGTGATTTTCAGTTATCGTTTCCTGCATTTTTCCTTTTCCCACTTAAACCTACCACCTGAGGTTTTATGGTGTCCTGTAGAAGTAAAAATAGTCTACTTACATTTTTCAAGATCAGCCAAAGTTTCTAGATCCTGTTGCTTCCTGTGCAGCTAACTCAGAATGCAAGGTATTGCCCAGAATGTCTATTAACTTATAAGCAGATATAAATATAGATACATAGAATAGTACAGAGGTTGTTTGCCATTGCGTTCTTCCCAGGCTAGTTTATTGGATGTCTTGATACTTACCCATCCAAATATTAACCTTGGCTTTTTAGTATCAATCAAACTTCACTAGACACTGCCAATGAACTACAGGTAGTCCTCAATTTATGATGACAATTAGGACCAGAATTGTCATTATTAAGCAAGACAGTTGTTAACTTTATGTTCTTTTTGCCATGGCTGTTAAGTAATCACTGCAGTTGTTAAGTGAATCACATGGTCATTAAGTGAATCCAGCTTCCCCCATTGACTTTGCTTGTTGGTATCAGGCTGGGAAGGTTGCAAATGGCAACTGCAAGACTCTTTGATGCTGCAACTGTCAAAAATACATGCTGATTGCCAAGTGCCTAAATTTTGATCATGTGACCATAGAGATGGTGCGATAGTTGTAAATGCAAGGATTAGTTGTAAGTTATTGTTTTTAACGCCACTGTAACTTTGAACAGTTCTTTAACAAATGATTGTACCTCAAGGACTACCTTTAGATATTTTTGATAGCTCTGTGCTCATCTAATGACTATATTTGGAGTCATTTCCCCTAATTTTGCTATAATGGGTCACACACTTTTTCTGAAAATCTTGGTGCTAGTTTAAAAGCTTTTGAGCAAGGCAGGTTTAAAAAAAAAGAACGAAAATGATAGACAACATCTCCCTTCTTATCCCCTACAAGTTTGGCTTGAACGGTCTAACATTTTTGAAGAAATTATATGTTACTATATATTCGTAAGACATGCATGGCAAAGAACTACAAAATGCAAGAAAACTTTATTTAGATTGATAAGAACCACTCCAAAACAAGGTTTAAGGGAGGGGGGGAGTTTCAATTTCATTGCAGCACAAAACCAAAGATAGTAAAGCATTAGCCCTTCATTCAACTTAGTAGCAGTCTCCACTTGCCTTTTACGCTGGTGTAGGTGGCAGTCTCTTGAACTCAGTACAGGGATAAGTGTGGAAGTGCTGTTATTTCAAGGGGAACCATTTTATGATAAAAAGCCATCCTGCTCCATTTGGATGCTGAAGGGAATTCACCATGCAACATCATCACAGTCTAAACTATGTAACTATGTGTAACTATGCAATTTGTAGGATAATTACAGTCTCCAAGGACACAGGTTTCAAGCACATTTGTTTTAACCGAGGCCAGGAAAAACAAAGTTAAATATAGCTCTGTGTGTTTACTTAAGAATAAAGATGAATCTTGTCACACTTTTATAAGCCAACGCATAGATTGAGGAAGTATAGCCCTCAAGGATAATTAATTTGATATAAGAATAGATGTTTATTACACAGTGTAAATATAAATTGGAAACTTCTCTTGGCACATTCTGTTATGACCCAGGTTATCAGTGCAATGCAGACCTCTAAAGAGTTCTTTATTTCTCTTAAACATTGTTCCAGCCAATGGCCCTTCAACAACTGGTAAGGCTCCACCCTCATGCTACCCAGAAGGCAGCCACCCTCAGTCCCCCAAACAACAGCCCTTATAGACAAAGAAAGTCCCAGAGTAGGAGCACGCTCACAGGGCAAGGTCCATGGTTCCAAATCCATCAGGCAGGGTCCAGGCACAAAACAAGGGCAGTTCTCAGGACCAGAAACATGTCCCAGAAAAGAAGCAGTGCCAAAGCCCCAGTGACGCAAAGGCCAAAGGAAGGCCACCAGTGAAGGATGAGGTCCAAAACAAAATGCAAAGAGCCATCTCCCAAACAAGGCAAGAATAAAAGCCGGGGGGAGCGTAAGCCAAAGAAAACAATTGTTCCTGGCAAAGATTAATTCCCCGTAGCTTCTCCTTAAGTTACTCCCCTCCAAGTGTTCCTTGTGAGGAGGGGTGGGGTGACCTCCTCCCAAGTAGCCTTGCATCCCTTCTCTGGGCTTGCCTATGCTCCACTTGCTCAGAGGAGATTGGCTGCCTATCAGCACCACTGCTGGTCAGTAGTCAATTCTCCCCTGTGTCTGTGCAGACAAGCAGCTCTCCAGCTGGTTGACCACCTCCCCCAATGCCTAAGGGGCCCAAGATAGCATCATCCTCAGCCCCTGGTGTGGCTTCCCCGTCAGACCATCCCAGCTCCAACTCTTCCTCCTCCTCCTCTGAACTGGCCTCTGAGGGGGCCATGAAACTTTCTTTCAAACAGAAAAAACCAAGATAGTCCCTGGCTGTGTTAACAGAGGGATAAAATCAAGGTACGTGAAGTGTTGGAATATTGCATCCTGTTTAGTCACCACAATGTAAAAAAAAAGATGTAGAGATTCTGTAAAGAGTGCAGAGAAGAGCAACAAAGATGATTAGAGGACTGGAGGCTAAAATATATGAATCATGATCGCAGGAGTGGAGTATGTCTAGTTTAAAGAAAAGAAGGACTGGGATGATATGATAGCAGTGTTCCAACATCTAAGTGTTTGCCACAAAATAGGGCAGGATGAGAAGCAACGGATGGAAACTAATCAAGGATAGAAGCAACCTAGAACTAAGGAGAAATTTCCTACCAGTTAAACAATTAATCAGTGGAATGACTTGCCTCCAGAAGTCATCGGTGCTTCATCACTGGAGGTTTTTAAGAAGAAATTGGACAACCATTTGTCTGAAATGATACAGGGTTTCTTCCCTGAGCCTGGAGGTTGGACTAGATGACCTCCAAGGTCCCTTCTAACTCTGTCATTCTGTTATATGTTAATAAACTGCAATACAAGTGGTCCTCAATGTATGATCACAATTGAACTCAAACTTTATATTATTAAGTGAGATATTTGTTAAGTGAGTTTTGCCCCATTTTATAACCTTTCTTGCCACAGTTGTTAAGTGAATCACTGCAGATGGCACAATTTCAAAATCCAGAAGCATCTTTATTTTTAAAGAAATGATCAAAAATACATGCAAATAAGGGGAAAGAAGCAAAATAATAAAAAGAAAACCACTTGTCAGAGAAAATTGAGTAAAAACAATGTGGCAGCTGTTGCTGCCATTAACTTAATTCAATATGTACAATATTAATATAAATGGTGGATAGATAGAAACATCAGGTTTTTCTATATTGTATTAAGCAATACTGTGATTTCATTGCTTGTGGCTTAGCTTGATGTCTGAATCAGGCACTATAGTTTATTAGCCTTAATTTATGGCTTAGTATGGCTAGCCCCCTCCCCCAAAGCTTATGCATCAAACAATTTTGGTTAATCAAGACTTAGCATAAGATATGACTCCTATGGGGGAAAAAAAGTCTGCTGAAAAATAAAAAACTAGAAGACATCACTTCCTGAGGTAAAGTATGCCGTGCATTGGTTTAGGTGTTAATATTTTTTTCTTTGCTTCCAATTCCACTTTTTAATGAGGTAAACTATAGGGAAGAATGGTGTCATAACCATTTTTAGAAAAGCTTGAGCAATAAAAGAGACTTCTCCCCTCTTTACACATGGATCCATTTTTTATATGAAGATGCTCTGAAACTGTGAAGGGATTCCCAGTGTGAATTGCAAGTGAGATGGGTTGAATGTAGTAATGATTTTTCTTCCTAAAACCTGGTCAAAGATCAACCTGACAAGTTTCCTTACAAATCAATTTTCCAAGTCTGTGTTTATTCCTCAATTCGGTGAGGTTTCTAATGGCTACTTTTTGTTGTTGTTGTTGTTTAATTATATTATCCTGCCCTTATTTGTTTATTAATAATTCAAGTCAGGGAACACACCTATTATCCCTTCCACCTCTTATTTCCCTCGTAACAGCAACCCTGTGATGTGCATGGACTAAGAAATAGTGTCTGGCCCAAAGTCAGCCAGCTGGCTTTAATGGCTATGCGATTAGAGACTGAAAAAAGCT
This sequence comes from Protobothrops mucrosquamatus, assembly GCF_001527695.2. NCBI lineage: Eukaryota > Metazoa > Chordata > Lepidosauria > Squamata > Viperidae > Protobothrops > Protobothrops mucrosquamatus. Next base: position 71,577 of record NW_015388508.1, read on the forward strand.
AGAAGATAAATTAGGGTACTATTATTATTATTATTATTATTATTATTATTATTATTATTATTATTATTATTATTATTATTATTATTATTATTATTATTATTTTCCCAGGAAGAGTGATGGAAAATTCAAACACTTTTGGTTTTTAATTTTAAAGAACATGCTTTCTGTTTGGTTCCATTTCAGCCTCTCCCTCCTTTTTATTTGCCTTCCATCTATATTAATATTTGTAAGCAGCTCCAAGCATGATTTTTTTATTTTTTTTGTTGCAAAATAACATTTTGAATTCACTTTTCCTGATGTCAAGCTTTCAGAAAGTCATTTTTCAATATTATAACATAGTCTTGATCATCCATTTCTACAGTGTACATATTTTGTATGTATTTCTTGAGGCAAAATACTGAAATGCATCTTTTCTTGCTTTCCTCTGTGCTCCTGGTTCCCTAATACCCAGATGAGGTCTGAAGCTGGCGTACTCAAATAGAAATTCTGATGTAGCTAATTTCTCATCTGTGACTGCAATAAAAATAAAATAAAATAAAATAAATGTGGCTACAATGTTACTGCATTCTGCTCTTTTTCAGTTTGCATAAATCCATAAGGATTTTCCTTGGGTGCACATGTTATAAAAGAATTTAATAATTCCCCAACTCTTTCTTGCTGTCTTTTAATACATTTTAATAACCCGTAGCAAATCAGACATTTTGTATTCTAAACGTGAAAACTCTTAATTTTGGAGTGTCAGGGAAAGGAAGTATGCTGATTTGAAATTCTTTTCATATAAAAACACATATGCACAATGCAAACCAGTGTGATCCTACTGTAATATTACTTTAAACCATATTTATTTTATATTATTCTGCATATATGATGTATCCTTTGAGGAATGGGGATTTCTGATTTCTTTTGTGTGATTCAAGCAATTGTATCTTATTGCTATTTTTAAAAAAGCACTGAGAAAGTGAGGGAGGGAGGGAGGGAGGGAAGAAGCAAGGAAGGAAGGAAGGAAGGAAGGAAGGAAGGAAGGAAGGAAGGAAGGAAGGAAGGAAGAGTTTGAAATACCAGTGCAATACCTGAAAGCCTATTCTCAATTGGCAAAATTGTGGGATCAATAGCAATCTTCATCCAGAATAATTTTTTCCTTCCACAAAGACTGCAGGTGAAGTGAAAACATTTAATTTTCTTCCTCCATGCCTCCAAAACATCTTTACCTGGAAGCTTTTAATTCTGAATGGCACCTTTAATCTATTCTCTTTCACTTGCAATCAGCTGGGCAATTTCAAAGAAACCTCAAGTTGGAAGTCAAATCCCCAGACTTTCAGCATAGAAATAAAACAAGCCAAAGTTCATCAGCATATGAAGGAACAAAATCACATTTGGTTTGCATGATTGCCAATGCAGGTTCTCCTAGCTAGCCTAGGTATTGGATATACTGTAAATATCCAGCCATAGCTTCTGTGTGAACATAGCACGGCATTATCCATTAATGGAGGCTAAAACATATGAAGAATGGTTACAAGAACTGGCATGGCTAGTCTAGTAAAGAGAAGGACCAGGGAAGACATGATAGCAGTGTTCCAATATCTGAGCAACTATCACAGAGAGGAGGGGATCACCCTATTTTCCAAATCACCTGAAGGCCATACAAGGAATAACAGATGGAAACTAATCAAGGAGAGATTCAACCTAGAAATAAGGAGAAATTTTCTGACAGTGAGAACAATCAATCAATAGAACAGATTGCCTTCAGAAGTTGTGGGAGCTTCATCACTGGAAGCTTTCAAGAAGAGATTGGACTAACATCTGTCAGAAATGGTATAGGGTCTTCTGCTTGGACCTAGATGACTTACAAGGTCCTTTCCAACTCTGTTATTCTATTCTATTCTATTCTATTCTATTCTATTCTATTCTATTCTATTCTATTCTATTCCATTCCATTCCATTCCATTCTTTCTTTCTTTGACATTGACATTAGGACTCCAGAGTGTCCAGAGCAACAATGGGTTCTAGCTCTGCTCTAGTTTATGCTGTTTTGTTTAATATGGTGCTGAAATCTGCTTTGCAATTTTTTCAAAGATTTTTTTGCAATTCACAATGGAGGAGTGGACTGTGAAGATGGAAGAATTTGTAGAAATGGCAAAATTGGCCTGTTTGATGCTAAGACAAAATAATAAACACTTTTAAAAATTAGAAAGCTCTCATGGACTTCTTGCTAAAAATGGACAAAAATGAACTGGTGATTACTGGATTGGCTGGTTAAGAAGAGTTGAATATGGGAAGAAAGGAATTTTATAATTCAATTCTAAAAGGGGAGAAATGCTAAAGTTTGTATCTGCTGTAAAGAAAATCAGAAGCTGCATCTTTAACTTTCTTTTTTCTTATTTTCTTTATATTGTTTCCAGCATGTCTTCTTTTATCTTTTTTCTGTTTTTTTTATATACTCTTTAGTGTTCATCTTTTAACTATGTAAAAACCTTCTGTAAAAATTATCCATATAAAAAGTTTATCCTTGCAAAAGTTGCTTCCATTTTTTTAACCAAAACACTTAACTTAAATAGGAGCCAGCAGTGTGCAACAGCAGCCCAAAAAGCCAATGCAATTCTAGGATGCATTAACAGTGGAATAGAATCAAGATCATGTGAAGTATTAGTACCATTTTACAAAGTCCTTTCAAGACCATACCTGGAATATAGCATCCAGTTTTGGTCACCACACTATAAAAAAGATTTTGAGACTAACAAAGATGATTAGGGACTTGGAGACTAAAACAAATAATGAACAATTGCAGGAATTGGGTACAACTAGTCTAGTGAAAAGAAGGACCAAGGGACACATGAAAATAATGTTCCAATATTTGAACATAGAGAAGAGGGGTCAACCTATTTTCCAAATCACCTGAAGGTAAGACAAGAAAAAATGGATGGAAACTAATCAAAGACAGATCAAACTTAGAACAAAGAAGAAATTTCCTGACAGTGAGAATAATTAACCAGTGGAACAGCTTGCCTTCAGAAGTTGTGGGTGCTCCATCACTGGAGGCTTTTAAGAAGAGACTGGACAGCCAGCTGTCTGAAATGGTACAAGGTCTCCTACATGAGCAGGGGTTTGGATTAGAAGACCTCCAAGCTCCCTTCCAACTCTGATATCCTATGTTATATGTTATAAATTCCTTAGAAATTTCATTAAAATTATTATTTGTGATGAATTTGAATTTATTGTTGGAAGTGGAGTTGGGGAAGGTCTGCAGCAGACCATGGAAGGGAAAATTGGATAAAACATGCACACACAGAGAGAGAGAGAGACAGAGACAGCGAGACAGACAGCGAGACAGACAGACAGACAGACCGACAAACAGACCGACAGACAGACAGAGAAAGAGAGAAACAGACACACACACACACACACACAGAGAGAGAGAGAGAGAGAGAGAGAGAGAGAGAGAGAGAGAGAGAGAGAGAGAGAGAATCCCTGGCCACTTCAAACAAATGAATGTCCTACGCCATTCATGAGTAAATTCTTTCCCAAATTAAATGAGAACAGTAGAAAAATGCAAGAGAAATATTTCAACAATGTTAATGTTAATGTTTCCCTACCCAAATACAGTCTTGAAGATTGGCTATATATTACATTACTTTAAAAAGCTTTCTCATTCAAATATATACACCTGGCCACATACATCTTTTATTTAAATGATGGAAATTACATGGGAAAGTAAAACTTCCACACTCAAAGTGAAATGTATTTCCTCAAACTTTGAACCCAGAAGTGCTTCTAATGAAAGTGTCAGAAGGGGGACATTATCAAATAGAGGAGACTATTAATATTAGTAGTTTTATTGGGTGTGCACTTACAGCTAAGGACCCAACAAGGCTTATTTGTAATCATTATAATCTGCATTTATATGTGTACCAGTCATGTTCTTTTCTTTCATGGTAATCAGCATTTTGCAATGCATAGTAAACTGTTTGAAGTGAGAGGAAGCTTAAAAGGAAGAAAAAAGAAAATGAAAACTAAGCAAATTTAGTTTAAGTCACTATTATTTACTCAATTCCTATAGACCAGGCATGTCAAACTGTCAGCCCATGGGCCAGATGCGTACGCCGAAACCGTGCCCACCTCATTGCCAGCAATGAGGAAAAAGTCCTGATACATCGTGCGATGTCACGTGATGTCACGAGTTTGAAATGCTTGCTATAGACCTTTCTAAACCTGAAACCATCTTTGCTTCCATAGACTGTTTCATATATTGCCTTTCACTCTCATTAACCTCATCCATCCTTCACCATCTCCATTTTACTACTCCTCTGACCCACTCACACCTTCTTTAAATATTTTACCATCCAATTGTCATTCATTCTTTCCTTACAGCAGATTACTTCTATGTACTTGTTTTACACTAGTCCCTCACTAGTATGAAAACTAGTTAGAGAGAGTGCAAGTGAACAGATGACTGTAAGGAAGATAAATCCTTCCGTTCCCATATCCCAGGGGTAGGCAACCTTGGCTCTTTTATGACACGTGGACTTCAACTCCCAGAATTCCTGAGCCAGCATAGCTGGCTCAGGAATTCTGGGAGTTGAAGTCCATGAGTCATAAAAGAGCCAAGGTTGCCTACCCCTGCCCTATCCCCACCCCATTCAGTCAGAACTGAAGAAGCTTCTTGGATAAGAAGCGTAATGTGTTCAAGGAAAACAAAACAAAGTCCAATAATCTTTTGAAAAAGTACCTTCACTTCCTTCACTTCTGAATTCAATCTGCATTCATTCATCATACATTCTTCATCCTATCCCACTGAATGTTTGATGTCAACTGCATTAAATTAAATACAATCCCGTATGGAAATTTCTGGGTTGCAAACTAGAACCCCTCCCACAAAAAAGGAAAAACACAATGAAGAAGTATAGTTGTACTGTCACCAAGAAAACAATAAAAGTCACCAGAAGTTGAATTCAACTCAAAGAACACCTTACCATTACTTACCATAACATGTATACATTTCCTGATTTATGATGCACCGTATATGATCATCCTACACACACAATGACCTTGAAAAAAAGATATCAACTTTCATACACAAGGGTCCCAGTAAAGAAAACATCCTATTGTTCAGTTTTTAAAATAGAACCAGAATATTTACCACAGTCTTCTGTCCTTAGAGAAAGCCCAATACATGACAGGCTAACATTTCAGAAAATCAGCATGATACTTCTAGGTAAAAACACACATGGGCAGACACCTATGAGCATCTTATACAATTCACTTTCTTTTCCTCTGATACCAAAAGCCAGAGATCAGAGTTCAGTGAACCAATCTGAAGAGCAATGTCTGCTTATATTCCAAGGGAAGCAGTGAGCCTTAATAAAATTACTTCCTTTGTTGTGCTAAAAAGGTGATACTGTAAGAGGGGTAGTTACGTTTTTCTTGTTAACCATCCAAGCATGATTCCTTTTATGTCTTATCTGCCTAAAGCTAGTTTAGATTATTTTCCAGAAACTCCACCTATCATTCATCAAGATACAGACTTTGGTTCTATTGAGGGTCATCTCACATTACACTGACTTCTCATCCGAAAGGCCTAAAAATGGAAAAAAAATATTGAAGCTCAGAAAAAGAATGTAATCATTTGTTTTCTTCTACAGACCTTGAAATTTTCCTGGAGCCTGAGGCATTCTGGGCTCATACACAGTTTAACTTCTAAATGAGAACTTCAGTTGATCTACTCAATAAATTTTTGCAACTTCTCATTACTTTCTCTGTACTTTGCTGCTTTGTAGAGAGCTTTCATATTCTGAAGTCCCATTTTTCAATAACAGTTACATAATCATCGCAAGGACGGGTGAAATGTAAAGCTTTCTTAATATAGTGATTCCTAAAGTGGAGTAGTAAGACAACTAATAATTATCATCATTCTTTATCATTGTTTGTCTATCTATTCATCCCTTGCATGGAACTGGGAGCATTTTGTAAATTTCAGGGTATTGTATGTTATCTTACATTAGATTTGGAAAGACAGAAATCATCACAAATAAATAGATAAAACATACTTAGCAGTCCTAAAATGCTTTTGCAAAGAGATGCTGCTGCCACTATCAAACACAATAGAATTTTAGTGGAAATAAGATGAAAAACAATCAATAGCAGAGTTTCTTTAATTATGTTGTGGCATATAGATGTATTTACCAAATTAGCACAGTTGTTAAACAATAGTTCTTGATTAAAGTTTGACTTTTTTCCCTTTTGGCATTCTGAAATTAATTGCCTTAGATTTATATAAACATTGACCATTAGCAGGAAATCTTGGTTCATTGGAATATCAAGGATATATGTTGTTGATGTAGTCTACAAAATATGAAAAGAATAGATGCCATTTGTTAAATTTGGCTGCTGCTGTGAATGAGTAAACATTATATTCTGTCTCAGGTTCTCTGGTTTTAATCATTATATTTTTGCCCTTTTGATCTACAGCCAGCAAACATCAGAACAATCTAAAGCTGGAATACTTGGGAGAAAGTTTTTAAGTTGTTCTGTAAAACAAGGTACAAAAAAACAAGCATAATTAATATTTAAAAATGAGAGAAATCTTCCCTCTGAGTCTTCTGTGACTCTACATATAGAGTGCATATGTATGTATGTGTATGTATGTACACACACACACATACAATTTCAGATATTAGATTGGGTTATTTATACATATAAATATATACATGTATACACAGTGATAGGATTCAACCAGTTCGCACCAGTTTGGCAGAAACGGTAGCTAATTTTTTGTTGCCGAGGCCCAGAATGGACTTCTGGGAGCAGCATCCACATAGAGAACCAGTTGTTCACTTATTTGAATCCCACCACTGTATATACACATACACATACAAATACACACACACACACACACACAGAGAGAGAGAGAGAGGGGGGGGAGAGAGAGGGAGGGAGAGAGAGAGAGATGAACTTAGAACTGAGGGGCAGATCTTCTGGAAAATATCTTTTAAGCTAATTTGAGAACTGACAATGTGTCAATCTAAATGATGAGCAGACATGGCAGAAAATAGAATATGCAGCTTTTAACATGAGTTTAAGATGATTTCCTAGCTCAATATGCACTTTTTCCCACTTCGATCATAGTTATCTATGAAAAGTGAAAAATAAAATGGGCTGATTTGTTCAAAACTGCTGATGCCAGAACAATCCTTTGGCCACTGTTCCAATATTTCCAGGTATTCATGTGGGACAGCAAGATTAAAATACACTCTATTTGCTTGCAATTCAAACGTGTATGGGACAGATAAAAAAATGTAGGTAACATGGTGACTTCCACAAAAAAATCAATTTGTCCAGGGGTATCAGGGCTTTTTTTTGTCATAGAACGCCCAGAACGGAGTCCCGGCACCTTTTTGGGATGGAACTCTCTCTCCAGAAGCAGTGAATACTCCAACACTGGAAGTTTTTAAGAAGAGACTGGACAGCCATTTGTCTGAAATGGTATAGGGTTTCCTGCCTGAGCAGGGGATTGGGCTAGATGATCTCCAAGATCCCTTCCAACTTTATTGTTGTTGTTGTTGTTGTTGTTGTTGTTTTGTTGTTGTTGTTGTTGTTATTATTATTATTGTTATTATTATGTTTCAAGGTCGCTTTGTGATGAGAAGAATGCAGCCGCATGCCAGCCTACAATTAGAGTGGCTGTTTCCAAAACGTCTTCTTCAAATTGATTGGACAGTGGGGGACCAGCAATGGGAAGTTCCTAAGCAGGGAAAGGCTTCCACTTGGGGATTTGGCATGCAGATTTCAGTTCTGGCTTTGCATTACTGTATTTCACTTGGCTTCTAGTAAACCATACAGTACCTTTGTCAATCCAATAGTGTTAAGGATTGTTTTTACTTAGAAGCCTAAGCTGAGGCAGGTCTGATATTTACACACAAGGACATACCACCAAATATGCATTTCACACTATCAGAAAAATTGGGAGCCTATCCAACAAAGTATATGACTGAATAGGATTTGGAACCAACCCTATTTATACTTTTATTCTTTATACTAAAGATTACATTGTGCTGGCTGTCAACAATGAAATATTCACTTTCATTGGATGAATCCTTTCTCTCATATCTTACAATTCATCAATTTATTGTACCTTTCCATTAGTGAACAATACTTTTTTTTGCTGAGGTATTTAGAAAATGAATGCATTTTCTGCTTATGCAGTAGCTCCTAGCATATTACAGGAATTGCTAACTTACAACCTAACCATATTTGCTCTGCTTTTATTTTGCCCTAGTTAAGATTTCCTATCAAAAAGAATTGAGGCCTCATGAACTGACCTAATATAATGTTGGAGGAAGTTTGTTGTCTTCCAGTTACCAGAATTCAGGACATGATTGAGAACCTACAAAATACCTACAAGGCTTGTTTCACTGTTAATACTGCTTTTGCCCTTGTTCTTCATCCATCATTTCCATTCTATATGGTATCAGTGAGTTTAATAACAAAGTTGAATACATTGCTCACTCAGTTCTAACCTAGTAGATCTTTGATTCTAGAGCTCTCATATTTCTCTCATATTTAATCCAAATATATTTCTTAAAAGAGTCTCACATGCTTGAATAATGCATGAAAGAAGCACTTCTGAGTGAGGATGAATATCCAAAACATGATTGGATGGATGGATGGATGGATGGATGGATGGATGGATGGATGGATGGATCGATCGATGGATCGATATGGGGAGAGAGTGAGTGAGTGAGTGAGTGAGTGAGAAAGAGAAACTGTGTGTGCATATGTATCCATGGGTGGATGAATGGATGGATGGATGGATTGCTGGATGGATGGATGATAGATAGATGCTAGATAGATGGTAGGTAGATGATTGATTGATAGATGATAGATAGATGATACATAGATGATAGATATATAGATGAATGGATGGATGGATGGATGGATGGACGGACGGACGGACGGACGGACGGACGGACGGACGGACAGACAGACAGACAGACAGACAGACAGACAGACAGACAGACAGACAGACAAATAGATAGATATTGGATTGGGATGCCATACAGTAGTATATCTGAAACATAGCATAGTAATGTGGATATTTGTCACATTTAATGTAGAAAATGTTCAATTCCTGATCAAGAATTTTATCCTTCTACCCATACTGTAATGAATATTTTGTTCAAGATTAATATCCATTGCATGAATCCCACTTCCTATTTTATAGCAATCTGGTTTACAATAACAATTCATTTTGCAATTAAAACCCCAGGAGACATATATTTATCTATATCCAGCAATAGGTCTCTACTTTTCTCATGAATAACGCGACTAAATTGGGGCTGCCTAATATTAAACAGCTGTTCATTCTAATATGGTATACACTGGCTGAAACTCTTAAAATAAATACTTAATTAGCACTGAAAATCATAGTTCAAAATCTATTTATCAGGGCAATTTTTTTTTCCTCAGACTGAGTGGGGATGGCATTTATAATTTATTCCTTCTTGTAAGGTTGTAAGGTTTTCCAGAATAGGAAGGATTTAAAATTATAATGTCATATTGTGAGAAACATGGGACTGCATAAAATACGTTCATATGGAATTTAGTATCAGTTATAAAATGTCCAGATAAAAGAGGGACGCTATATTTTTTCATTATTTTTCCCCATTTAACTACTTCTTTTCCTCTGTACAAATGTTTCTCAGAAGATGCCAGGATTCATTCTTGTTCAGTATTGATACTGTTATAGTCTGCGAAATGCATGGGCAATAAAAACAAATTGGTGAGCAACGACAATCTGTAAATAAATTGGTTCAATTTGCAAACACGAGGACTAAGGATCCAATCTTCTGCATACTTAACTGGCAGCAAAGCCAGCTAAATACTTTGGGATTTCTGCATGAATATGCATAGGATTGTGTGGAAGTTTGTGATACGCATTTTTAAAAGATTGCTATCATAAAACAGATGGGGAACTGCATATGTTACCACTTCTCTCATATAGATTCCTTGCTTATAGAAAACTAGCATTTTTCAAGAGAGGGCTTTCAGTATCTGTTTTATATGGTCTCTAATTTTGCCTCTAAAGGGACATTTACTGTAATGTGAAGAATGTCATAACTTGTGATATGTCCAGATGCAGAATAATAACAGAGTTGGAAGGGACCGTGGAAGTCATCTAGTCCAACCCCCTGTTCAGGCAGGAAACCCTACACCAATTCAGACAAATGATTGTCCAATCTCTTCTTTAAAACTTCCAGTGTTGGAGCATTCACAACTTCTGGAGGCAAGTTGTTCCACTGGTTGATTGTTCTCACTGTCAGGAAATTTCTCCTTAGTTCTAGGTTGCTTCTCTCCTTGATTACTTTCCATCCATTGCTTCTTGTCATGCCCTCAAGTGCTTTGGAGAATAGCTTGTTTCCCTCTTCTTTGCGGCAACTCCTTAGAAAAAAAATTCAATTGATGCCTGAAACTCCAAAATCCCACTGCACCTATTTGTCTCACCTCTTTGATGGTCTCTACATATTACAGGGATTAAGCATTCTACATAACATTAGAATTAATGGTATTTTCCTTTGGGGTATAGAGAAGACTATTACTTTTGAATCTTAAAGCAGTATTGAAACCATTGTTACTAGTGGTTTGTTGTTGTTTTTTCAACTGAGCTGGAATTGATTTTCTTTTGACTGTTTTAACTGTTTTTAAAGCACTCTTGAGAACTTTAAAAGAGCAAAGGTAGAGTCAGAATTAGCTATTGCTGAACCAAAGATGTGTTACGTTGTGGAATTTCATTCTAAAAACTGGACAAGACATGATGGAAATGACAGCATGCAGGACTGGGCCAGCATGCAGCATTGGGCCAGCACCCGCAATCAAGAAAATATCTTTAATATCTTATTATTTGTCAGATTTCTTGGGGAATGAAGCATTGCAGCCAAAATGTTTCTAGGGCCTGAGATTTCCAGAGAAGCACTGTAATTCTGTATTGATTTTCTTCTTAACCACTCTTTATTATTGATTTTTTCCCCCTTAACCAGACTTCATGCCTCAAGCTTACCTTGCTAATTACTTCAAATACCCAGAATCAAGGCCTACAAGTTGCTTTCCATTTTAACCAGCTCACTTAAGATGGATCTTGTTTTATTGACTTCCATCGGAATGAGGCTGTGGAGTGCAAGGCTGCCTTACTAATTAGATTGGATATCCGATACTAATTATCTTTGCTTGTTTCGGGGCATTTCATTTAAGCCAGATTACAATTCAGAAACACATCCTGCTGTGCCTGAAATAATCAAGCTTGTAAATCTTGTAAGTCAAAGCATCTCACGCACGGTTGGTCTTATTTCAGTCGTCATGTCAAAACTAGAGGAGATTCAAAAGTGATTTGTGATATGGCAGAAGGAATGAATGGGTGATTAGGACAATAAAGGAGATTAATAATTCCCCCTTCCTGGGTTTATTAACTGTTTTTTAGATGGCTAGAACTATTCAGGATGCTAAACCATGGTTGGTTTTAACTGTGGTTTGTTGAAAGACCCATAATGGCCTGGTTCATATGTAACATGGAAATTATCAACCAGTGTTTCATAATCATAATGGTTAGGTTAACACACTAAGCCAATACTGACTGACACATTAAAGTTTTAACATACAGGTAGTCCTCAATGATATGTGATTATTTCTGTTCGGTTCATCAGAAATAGAAACAAGCAGCTCACAACAAATCTTCTCATTTTTAAATATTAATAATTAATCAGAAGTAAAGAGCAATGGTCCAAACCTCCCACAGACATTCCTCCTCCTTTTATAATATTATACATGATCTTCAGACACTGTCAACTGTGCAAGCTAGACCAAACTAAGAAACCAATACAGTATATGGCAAGACTGCTTTTATTGCAACTGTTATAGTAACTACTCTGTGGAACATCCGCTCTTGGGAGATTAGAATGTCCCCACTCCTGTTAGCTTTCTGTAAACCTCTAAAAACCTGGATATGCACCCAAGCTTGTGATGCTACATACACCAAGGGCCCACCTCCTGGCTATATTGTTAACAGGCAATTATATTGGTTTTTTCAATGTTTTACTGTGGGTTTTTTTTTACTGTTTTTATTGTTTTAAAATGTTTTTACAATTTTAATTGTAATATTTATTTTGAATTGAGAGTTGTTTGTTGAGATAGGTGTCCATAGAAATCAAATCACTCAATAAATATAGTAGCCCCATCATGTATGTCTGAATGTGCTTCCCACTTTCACTTTATTTTCATGTGAACCAGAGAGGAGCTTATGGGAATTGTTTTCTCAAATTAGTTTCCTGGTCCAGGGCCCAGCCTCACTTACTGTATCTACCCATTGCCTTGGGAAGGGCTCTTCCTCCTATCCTTCAAAGCCATTTCTTAGACTTCTACAGACATTTATACTGCACCCAAACAATGGATGGAAACTAATCAAAGAAAGAAGCAACCTAGAACTAAGGAGAAATTTCCTAATAGTGAGAGAAATTAACCAGGGGAACAATTTGCCTCCAGAAGTTGTGAATGTTCCAACAGTGGAAGTTTTTAAGAAGATTGAACAATCATTTGTCTGAAATGGTGTAGGGTTTCCTGCCTGAGGAGGTGATTGGACTAGAAGACCTCCAAGGTCTCTTCCAACTCTGTTATTTTGTTATTTGAATTTTGCTTCATGTACTGGTACATTTTTGTGGGTAATAATCTGTTTATTTTGAGGACTTGCGAATCTTATATTCTCATGAGATGGCAATACACAGCCCCCAGCAACGCCATATAGCATCACAACATTTTGGCAGGATAATTTGGAGGAAAAGATTCCTACTCTAAAAAAAGAAAAGAAATTCCTACCCAATTTTCTTGCTGCATTCCAGAAAGATATATTACCAAACTGTGCCTGTATGCCTCCAAATGCAGATAGACCTCAGTTCATCTAGTGACCATTCAAAGTTACAGTGGCATTGAAAAAAGTGACTTATGACCATTTATCATACTTACGACCATTGCAGTATCCCCATGGTCATGTGATTAAAATTTGGACACTTGGCAACTGACTCATATTTATGACAGTTGCAGTGTCCTGGGGGGTGATCACCTTTTTTGACCTTCTGACAAGTAAAGTTGATGGGGAAGCCAGATTCACTTAACCATGTTACTAACTTAACAACTGCAGTGATTATCTTAACAACTGTGACAAGAAACATTGTTAGATGAGGCAAAATCCACTTAACAACTGTTTCACTTAGCAACATAAGTTTTGGGCTCCAGTTTTGGTCTTAAGTTCAGGACCACCTTTATTGGTTATCTCTGTTTTCTGATTTGTGAGATCTCAGCCAACTCTAGGTAACTTAACAAATCATGCTTAAACAAATAATAGCTTACTGCATTGAACCTCCCCATGTTCTGAAAGACCACTTTTCCCAAGTTCAGTGAATATCTTAAAGTGTGAGAAATGTAATATTTTCCCATTTGAAACAAACATAACCTATGTACTTGGCAAACGCATCTTACTTCAATTGGCTTTGGTATCAGTTTAGAGATCAATACTAACTTGTCTTAAATCATATGGGGGTAAAAAGCTATATTTATTTCATAGAAAAGTGTAGTCAGTAATTCTGTATGCCTACAGTCCTGTTATATCTGACTCAGTGGACTTGATTTTGAAGTTTGGAACTAGATTTCATCTTTTTTAATTGGCCCCAGGATCATGTGGAAGAAGATGTCTTATGCTCTGGACCATAAAGTTTAATATTATCTATATGGATAGGTAATAGTACTCTGAGGATTTCCCAAGCCTTACTTATCAATGCCAGACACTTAATCAGGAATATGTGATACATATCCACCTAACACACACACACACACACACACAAACACATACACAAACACAAATGTCCAGATAACAAGAATACCACAATATTCCCTTTAATGGAACATTTAAATTGTTGTATTCTATAAATGAACTTCTTCCTTTCATTTATTGTTTATAATTTAATGTGCAAATCCCTCCCTTCATTTTTTTCCATGGCTCACTTCTTTAGCTGGCTCAAAGATATTAGGGGGTTGACTTAATCATTTTTCAAAGGTATCTCTATATCATCTATCTGTTCTCATTTGTTTAATTTACACTTTCTCTATGCCTTTGAGAATTGCATGGAAATATACAAAGTCCTTCTTTCTAATCTTCATTTCATCTTTTAAATAATACCCTGTACTAAAGAAACTATTTAAAAAAGAAAAAAAAGATAAAGGGCCTTACAGAATCAATACTCTGGTTATGCAATTCACAATGGCTCAGAAGAGCTATCTGAAGAAGAATATAGTTGGTCCATTGAGCCAGACCAAAACCATCTCCATTGTAAATTTTAACTATCTCAGAAGTACCAGGAGTATATTTCTTTTTAAATAGTTTCATAAGATTGCATCAATTAACACATAAGCCAGTAATGTATAATGGTACCCCCGAAAACCAGAGAGAGAGTTAAATCTAATAGCTCATTTTCCCATTGCCCTGCACTGTCAAAGATGTACTAAAGTTTTAAATGATGAGGGCAAATACTAAGACTGTGGCCCACATAAGTCTCTTTTAAATTTCACTTTTTGAACTGAGATTTCATATTTAATTACTTTTCAGCAATTAGTTGCTACATATAAGAAAGCATAAATGTCCAAACAGTGTTGGACTAAGACTTGAGAGACCAAATTCAAGCCATCACACATTAATGGAGAAAAAGAGATACAGATACAGATGTCATGCCCCCATGAACAAGTTTTTATATGCATGATGTACTGTAACATTTGTGTCTTCTCTCTCTGAGAACTCAGTGGTAAGTGGACACTAAATGCCCATGCTTCTCAATCTTTTAAGATTTGTGGACTTTCATTCCTTGGATTCCCCAGCCAGTATACAATAGTATGCACCATGCTGATATATTCTATATATTGCTTCCGTCAACATTTTCTCCTTACTTTAGAAGCATCAGCACCTGGATAGCTCCTAAAGCTAATGCAGTAGCCATCTAAGGTGCAAGGGACTAACAGATAGTCCTCAACAATTGAGACCAAAAATTATGTTGTTAAATGAGAATTTGTTAAGTGAGTTTTGCCCCATTTTATGACATTTCTTGCCACAGTTGTTAAGTGAATATGTTGATAAGTTATAACCTGGTTGTTAAGTGAATCTGGCTTCCCCATTGACTTTGCTTGTTAGAGGGTTTCAAAAAGTGATCACATGACCCCAGGATGCTGCAACAGTCATAAGTAGGAACCAGTTGCCAAGCATGTGTATTTTGATCACATGAACATGTGGATGCTGCAAAAGTTGTAACTGTGAAAAATGGTCATAAGTCACAATTTGCAGTGTTGTTGTAACTTTGAACGGTCACTAAATGAACTGTTGTAAGTCAAGGACTACCTGTATGAGTTTTATTTTCAATAGAGATTTGAAGCCTGTAGGATAAAAACTGAATAAGTATGTCTAATGATTTCTAATAAGGATGAAACAGTTCATGTATTCATTCTGATAGACAATATTATTTTTCCACAATGCTTGTAAAATTGATTTCATGGTTTACATAACATATTAAATTAGGGGAGAGGGAAAAATCTAGACAAGGTTAAAACAATGCATATTTAGCATATTGTGAATTCAAACAGCGTGTTCTGCAAATATAGTTCCTAGTTCCTGCAACGGAGTCATCTTGTCTGAAGCAGTTTTATTCCTTTAGTCTGAAAAGAATAGAATAGAAACTAAAGGATTACTTTTAAAAGAATTCTGCTAGCTGACTTAATTTGTGGCTAACTAATTTAGAAGCAAATGTGATCTGTTCTAAGAAAAGTGTAACCTAAACAGCAGCACTGAACAATGCATCATCTGCAAATATTTAGTAAGAAAAGAGTAACACACCAACTGAATGGAACAACTTACTGGACGAATAAACATAAAGGATAAAAAAAAAACAGAATCTCAAATTAATCAGCTTCCCAACAACTCAATGTGAGTTATAACAATTGATCTTTAATTTGCAATGTAGCAATGTATAAATTACTGCTTCTACTCTACTGTTATTTAGTGTTAACAACCTTCCAGGTCAGAAAACATAATGTTGTACATCACATGCAGGACTTGTGGCAGTATCAATTAACTACCTGCCTGCCCTTACTTCTCTTAAGTTGTGAATTAGTCAGTCATAAAGATGTCACTGAAGGCTCCTTTCTCACCCACATAGTAGAGTTTCAGCTAACGGTGCCTATTTGGGGCAAACAAAGAAGCACAGGAAATATTTTTACTATTTTTTTTTCCACAGCAGTTGTGATCTGGGGTTCTTTGATAATGATCAGTAATGCTGACTTTATGTTCATCCAAATGTTCTTTTCCTTTTCCCAAAACGTTTTTTTTTTTCAATCTGGACTATGATCAGCACAAGACCTACTGGTTATTCCCTGCTTCTGGCCCTTCCCATTATGCTTCTTTATGGATCATTCTAAGACTTTCATTTTCCTTTTAGGAATTGTTCATTCCTGATTAATCCCCCTGTTTTTCTTTAGTCTTCCCAGATGTTTGCACAAATATGTGCATTCATTTCTCAGTGATCTCCTTTGACACAAATAACAGACTCTTTATCTCTTTTTCTTTATGCTACCATCCAATGCTATAATAATAGTAATTAAAAATTAATAAGAAATTGTGCCAGCCTAACCCCATTGCCAACACACTGCACTTGAGACTACAATTTCTATTTTGGCTTAAAAAAATTATCAGAAGCAGCATGGAAGAAAAACAGTTTAGCTTGCTGTACAGAATTTCCAATTGCCTGAAAGGCCCAATAATAATTAGAATTAAAATACAAGATTAATAATAATAATAATAAGCTTTTATTTAAAAATAACAGCACATTTGAAGAGCTGGTTTAAATAAGGAATGGACTATAAAGCTTCAGTGATTTAAGAGAAATGGGTAGATCAAAAAGTACGTTAATTATGATGTTTCCAAAAATTGTGCCCAATAAATCTACAGTACTAGTAAATATCCATCACCAAACTGCTTCAGCGAGCAACTTATTTTTTAAAAAAAGTAAGAAAAGGGAGACAAAGATCAAAGGAAGTGTTAAGGTGAGGCTGATGTAAATTTGTTTATACTATAGTATTTTGACTCCATTTTTTCTATAGAAAAGACTTCAAGTACCTTGTTATGGGTATTGGGGGGGAAGAGAAGGAGAAGGAGAGAGGGAGAGGGGGGGGAGAGAATTTTAAAAATTTCTTATACAGAAAAGAAATTAAGCTGGGAGAAAAGAACATTATTCAAGCACTTGATTGGGCTACTGCAATATGCCCTACATGCCTCTGCTTTGAAGACAACCTGGAAGCTACAGCGATTGCAAAATGCATTAATCATGTTATAGCAGGACCATACTGCCAATATACAATTACGCTTTTACTAAAGTCACTACATCAGTTTCCAATAGATACGTGGCTATAGTTCAAAGTGATGACTATTATATTTAAGACCTAAATGTATCAGTACCACGTTACATTAGGTTGCACTTAGCCAGAACTGAATCTGCCTATCTGATCCTGAAGGCTCATGAAATTTGCAGAATATTCCAGCTTGCTGCAATTCCATAAACATTGTAAATAGCTTTTTTTCAGTGTAGATTTTGTCCAGACTATGGCCCCCTATCCTCTGTTTCATTTTTTTGCTTTTCTTTTTGTGGTTATTTTTCTTTCTTTACTCATTTGTGTTTAATTATTTATTATAATTACAATTCCACAATGATGTGTCACAGCTGAAGTTGGTCAGTTTTTTTTCTTCATGGTTTCTATCTGGAACTTTATCATCATAAAGGTTGCATCCAATTATTTAAGAAATACCCAACAGTACTGTTATTTGTAGCTGGTGTATTATAAGTTATTTGCTGTTATTGTTGTTGCTTAGTTTGATGATGTTTTCTGCTCAGACTGCTTAGGGTTGGGGCAAATTAGAAGTATCATAAATACTTCTAATACAGATTTCTAAAAGTAAACACTAGTTTATAAATATTGCTGACTTGGATACAGTATTGGAAAAAGAGGAATCTGAGCCAACTTATTTTCCAGCAAATTAGTAATATTTCTGATCTCATTTTCCTTAGCTATCTTAGGAAATGGTGCTGATGTTGCTCAGCTAGCTTTGAATGTTGTTTCTATCTATCGGTTTTATTAAAGCCCATCATACTGTCATCCCTTATCTGCTTATACCTGCCTTGTGTGTAATTTGTGCACTGCAGCACATTTTCACAGAGGGTTTTTGACAGTAAAGGCTGGATCAGAGGGCAATATCAGATGTGGGTTTGATTCAACTCCTATCATGAATGGAGTCCCCTGTTGGTTAGTTAACACAGCTTTTGAGCACTTACCACCATATTAGACCTCAGCATCTTCATTTCACAATAAACACAAGTCTGTTGCAATTGCACGTTTGAGGTTCTGACTGGTGGTGTGGAAGTAGCAGATTTGGATGAGGTTGTATTGAACATTATACAGTATTGAAGAGGTTTCTCCCAAGCTTCCAAATGTGGCATCAGGAAGTCAGGATTAAAAAAGGATAGAGGGATTTTTGTTCTGACAAAAAACTACATGGATGAGGTGAAGTACTTCTTACTGTCCAGCTCAGATCTGGGTATTCTGCAGCCCCTGGGCTACATCCAGCCTTTTGGCTGTCCCTGTCTGGCCTGCATGAGGTCAATCAGAAATTAGAGGTCAAATGTAAATAAGTTGGGACCATCCATAAAATACAACTACATTGCTTTTATTTTGAAAGTGACTGCTATTCTTTTTTTTCAATTTGCATATGTGCACACATACATCCCTATGCATCTTCATATTCTTGGCCCTCCATAACAGTCCCAGTTTCACATGTCACCCCTTGGAAAAATTAATTGCCCATCCTGCTCCAGCTGTCCAGCAAAAGGAACCTATGATTGATTGCCATTCTTTCTGGTGCTGTATACCTGGAAAGAAATCAATGTACCCGGTGCAAGAAGAACCCAATAATTTTCAGTAATTAAGATGGCCTTCTGAAACTTTACTTTGATTTCACAAATTAGACAATTTGAGTGATAGGAAAGACTAGGTGTGTAACCATACCAAGCCATAGTGGTTTCAAAACCAGCCAGTTATGGTTTATTTAATAAAGCATGTTTAAATACACCATGACAGCACCTTTGTGAACTTGCTTTGCATGTTCAGGCATTCCTCAGCTTTCTTATTCATTGGAGTGAATGAATATCATAACCTAATAGTATAGTTCTGCCTTAGTATTGTAAGTCAAAATACTAGAGTGTTCTGGTCTACATTTAATTAATCATGGTAACTATGTTAAGTTACAGTGTATAATTGTAGGTTTGATGATACAAGTAGGATGCATAGGTGCCCAATTCAGATTGGTTAGTGTTGTGAACCCCAAAAGTGCTTGAATTTCAGCAACCAGTCATGTTCACATATGACCACAATGGGGATTTACAATGAAATGTGTATGCTCTCTTTTATACAGATCCAGTCCATACCCAAACTGTAAACTCATTCTCCCTATATGAATTCTTTGTAGCCAAACTAGCACAGTTCATGCATACTAGGCTCAATAAAATATTTGCAGAAAACTTGCTTGGTTAGGGAAATATTTATGGCCTTGCAAATCCTTAATTCTGAGAGGGAAAGAAACTTTCATGAGATGTCAGAGCTGTGAACATCAATTTCTGCAAAGGTGAATTAATTCCTCTTTAAAAGCTAGGACAATGTCTCTTGGGGAAAAAAAGAAACCATTATCATTGCATTCGGTAGCAGTCAGGAAGCTGTCATGTCCTGAGAAAAGAAAACATAAACTGACAGATTCCAACTTAATCTCAAGGTATTAAGTGTGCTATTGGGTTCCTATCTTTTTAAAGCAGCTGATTATATTTCAAGGGTAGTAATGTTTAAGACTGCTATTTTGTCTTTCATGCAAAAAAAAATTGTTGTTTTGTTGAGTGGGTGAAAACTTTTTTAAAGAACAAATACTGCTGTAGAGAATTCAGGAGAACATTCAAGATTTGTGAAGCTACTTTCTGTTACTTTTCCTTATACTGCATAATATTACCACTTACTGAGTTAGTTCCCAGGTTCTAAATGCACTTTTTCATTGTGTATCTTCAATTCATGTAGCATATATTTGTATAAAGTTCTCCCATCACACAGGGGCATTAAATACAGTTTATAGAGAATTGAATATAAATATACATATACTTACAAACTCCTCAGAATATTATATGAATAGAATAGAGTAGAGTAGAGTAGAGTAGAGTAGAGTAGAGTAGAGTAGAGTAGAGTAGAGTAGAGTAGAGTAGAGTAGAGTGGAGTGGAGTGGAGTGGAGTGGAGTGGAGTGGAGTGGAGTGGGTGGAGTGGAGTAGGGTAGGGTAGGGTAGGGTAGGGTTGGATAAGAACAGAATAAGAATAGAACAGAATAATAATAGGATAGGACAGGACAGGATAGAATAGAATTCTTTATTGGCCAAGTATGATTGGACACACAAGGAATTTGTCTCTGGTGCATAACCTCTCAGTGTACATACAAACAAGTGATAAATAATGATCATATTCATAAAATACAATAATCATAAATCATAAGATACAACACTCGATGATAGTCATAGGATACTAAATAAGCAACTGTGTGACCTCATAATCAAAGCCACACCCTTTTTATGTTTATCAGGCAACAAGTAAGAAAAAGGGGATGGCCACTTATGGCCACCATTTTAACTTGTTTGATTCCTTCTCTGTGGACGTGCCTGTCAAGATGTATAGAATGAAACAGATATGTAAATGACTACTCATAGATTTCACAGTGTTGTGCCTTACAGAGGTCAGATTACATTTCCCATTATTCCCAGCCTTAGACAATTGACAAAATTGAAAGGACAACAATGTGAGGTGTTAGACTTGGAAGATTTGTACTTGGAAAATCTTCCTAATGATTAGTTTTAAAGACATTTTAGAACTATTTAGAAATATGGATTTTCAAGTCTTCCTGACTGTGGCATTTGCTATCACATAGACAAAGGTTCTCCAAAGGGCAGGACACAGGATAGTGGAACTACATTTCAGGAAGATTCAGACTGGATGTTTGGAAGTGGAGTTAGGTTGAGACCACCTTCCTTATATTTAGAACAATTTAACAATGGAACCAATTATTCCAAGAGATAATAAGCTTTCGTTCACTAAATGGATTCTTTGTTGTTGTTGTTAATTGCGAAGTCGTGTCTGACCCATCGTGACCCCATGGACCACATTCCTCCAGGTCTTCCTGTCCTCTACCATCTTCTGGAGTCCATTTAAGCTCACACCTACTGCTTCAGTGACTCCATCCAGCCACCTCATTCTCTGTCATCCCCTTCTATTCTATTCTTCTCCAGTGAGTCCTTCCTTCTCATTAGGTGGCCAAAGTATTTGAGTTTCAACTTCAGGATCTGGCCTTCTAAAGAGCAGTCGGGGTTGATCTCTTCTAAGACTGACCGGTCTGAATGCCTTGCAGTCCAGGGGACTCACAGGAGTCTTCTCCAGCACTATAGTTCAAAGGCCTCAATTCTTTGTCACTCAGCCTTTCTTATGGTCCAACTTTCACATCCATACATTGCAACTTGGAAAACCATGGCCTTGACTATACACATTTTTGTTGGCAGGGTGATGTCTCTGCTTTTTAGTATGCTGAAAAAGTTATATGCTGCCCTTCAAAACAGAAGCTGACCTCCAAAATCTATTTAAAATTCTATTAAGTGAATTGGATGACTGGGATGAAATCATCTGGCTTCCAGAAAGAAAAGTACAGTAAAGAGTGCTCAATTCTGTGTCATTTGATGATACAAATATAATATATGAGTCAGCAGATGTGTAGCATTTAACCTCCAATCACCAGGTATCAGCCTACAGTGAAGAGTGATTGCTAGCATATTTATTTTGCTTATTATATATTGTCAAAATCTTAACTGACTCCAGGCAGTTATCCTCCAGATGATGAGGATATCATAGCCATATATATATATATATTATTGATGAAAGTCTGGTTTCTGATTAAACTCTTCTAGAAATCTCAGCTAGAATTGCGAGTCCCATTTGTCAAATAAAATTACTTATGTTATTAGAGAGATAGGAATGCATGTTGATATGTTTCCTTGATATATTTTATATAAATGTTATCTGAAATATTTTATATATGAACATAATCTAGACAGAATGCCTGTCTTTGTTACTTTATTTTTTTTAAATGTAGGTTTTAGCTGTTTTAATTGATTTTAATGGTGAATGACTATGATTGCTACTTTTGTTTGAGCTATATGTTCTGTAGGTTATGTATAACAAGAACTAAACTAAATTTAAAAACCAAAAGACCCACATTTTAAAAAAGACACATACTTATATAATACTAATAATTCTTACCATGTTATGACCATATCAAGGTGGGCAGTGTTCTAATGCTTGGCAAATTTATAAACATGTTTTGCTGTTAAACATGTTAAACATTCCATGTTAAATAATATGATAGCCATCTGCTATATGCATAGGTCTACAGCATTATACATACACAAATCCAATATAAACTGCTATATGTATATAGCAGATGACTACCATATTGTTAAATATATGTTCACTATTCTTACAATATCTCAATAAATCTATTAAAAGTATTCTCCAAACATTTGTGATTAACAGATTTTTAGAAAGTTTTTCCAGCATCGGTGAGACCATAATAACATATTATTTACTAGAGATTCAATGACTGATCTTATACAGCAAGAATCAATAAGATATCCAGTGATATCTCAGTTAATACTGCAAAATGGGTTTGCAGTTGTTTAAGCTGATGTATATTTGTAGCCTTCTTCAATATTTGTATTTTCCGCTGAAAAATATGAGTTAGCTAAATCTGAGTTAGCAAAATACAGAAAGAGAAAATGAAATGACTTTGTACTGTATCTTTCACTGGAAAGTTGTGCAGAGATGGCTGGAAGGGATAGATGGTAAATCTGATTCATGAATGAGGATAAATATATATGTCTCAGGATGCTGTTGCAGGATCTAATCTAAGTCCAAAGGCTTATTCTTCCAAGCTTGGTCCTGGTGACCGACTTAGATTGGATCCTGCAAATCTCATTCAGGAATAGATTATTTGTTGAGGCTACTTCAACCTAGATCAAACCATGGAAATTAACAAATGAACATCTTAAGTAAGGACTGGACAAGTGGGTGACAAGGGAAAATTGTTCTTTGTAACATCCCGATGTAAACCCTGGGACTTATATACTTGCATTTGACATTGCATCTGACATTAAAAAGCAACTATAAATAATCAAAATTTGCACTGTGACAGCACAATGCTCACTTTATCTTTTTCTCATCTTTATGATTAATAGTACAGTGCTGACACTTGTCTAAATCCAATGCATATACAGTAAAACAAATGTGAATAATTAGCAGTGGGGAGATTTTTAAAAAGAGCAGTGCCAACAACATTAATAGAGACGATTCCTGGATGCAAATCTATGACATGCAGCTGCAAGCCCATGGCAAAAATTAGCAAGCTTATTATCACTGCTATAATTTCTAAATAATTTTTGCATAATAAAAATGTGAAGATACAGTGGTGTTACCCTGTATCCAAATGTTCAAGTCAGTTGAAATAATGTTTTTAAAAGGCTTATGACAAATTGGGTCTACATTAAATGGCATCCTAATCAGAACTAGCTTTCCTACGTCCTTTCCTTTTTAAGGAGGAGGGGAAAAACCCCAAGCAAGCATTCCAAATCACTCTTTCAATGCAGCTGAACTGATTATACTTGATATAAAGTGACAATTGATAACAAATTGTATTGACAGACCTTGATTGGGTGTAATTACCTCACTGGAAAATGCTTTGAATAAATTAACCAAAGCAAAACCAACTTTTAATTTTTAAATGCTTCACTCTCCAGACGAAGCTGCCATCACAATTTTAATTCATAATTTCTCTCCCTTTCATCTTTTAAAAATATGAAGACATTGACATATTTCAATGAAATGTAGAGTTTTTATTGACAAAATATTAATTAGATTTTTAAAATTGTGCAATATTATTAATGGAAAGAGGTTGTAATGAAATATCAACATGAAATCATTGCAATCAATGAAAAAGCTGAATTTGCTCAAGCTATTAAAGTAAGAATATGCAGGCATTCTCAAGAACAAATGTAGCATTTGTACTGGCATAAGAAGGAGAGAGAAGGANTGTGATTAAAAATACAGTTGTTTGATCCCAGTTATGACCTATTAGTTTGTTCTACTTTATTCTATTCCAATTATTCTATTCCAATTGCTTTATTTATGGGTTGACTTGAACCCAGAATACTATAAGATGAACAGCAGTATTTTCTAAATCATGATTGTTAGATACTAGTAGTCAGTGTTTTTTTTGTAAAAAAAAAAAAGGTGCCGGAACTCACACATGTCATACAACCCACCTTGCCTACCCTACAAGGTCCCATCCAAAAAAGGTGCCGGAACTCCATTCTGGGCATTCTATGACAAAAAAAGCCCTGCTAGTAGTCAATGTTAATGTTTTAATTCCACATGGAGAATTGAGAATTTGGGGTTTTCCTTAAAATCTTTTCATTAATCTTATGATTTATCAAATATACTAAGAATATTTCCAGGATGAAGCATAATCAAAGAGACAAGTTTAACAATAGCAAGTGGAATTGCAAATTGTTGACTGCTCTAGCAAACATAAATTGAGGAAAATGGTATTAGCCACTTAACTCATTCTAAGATGTGATTTGAATATTTGAGCTATCACGTAACATAATGATAAAAAATGAGAATGTTTGGAGGAAAACAACATCACTGACATCTAGATTGCAATAAATCAGACCATGGAAACAAAAAGATTGCACAATGAGCAAACTGCAAAACAGCTTCTGCCCAGTCCTAGATGTCCTCTAGCTGTGATGATGAACTCCAACTGCCACAATCCCCAGCTGGCATGGACAACACACCCAGAGGATATTAAGCCATAGATCATGAAGTCTGTTTTAAAAAAAAATAATAATCCGATTTTAACATCTTTATCCCATGTACTGTACTTGTCAGAATTTGTAAGCATAAATGCTAGTTGTAAATCAAAAACATGTAATATCTCAAAGCAGATCTTTCTTTCTTTCTTTCTTTCTTTCTTTCTTTCTTTCTTTCTTTCTTTCTTTCTTTCTTTCTTTCCTTCCTTCCTTCCTTCCTTCCTTCCTTCCTTCCTTCCTTCCTTCCTTCTTTCTTTCTTTCTTTCTTTCTTTCTTTCTTTCTTTCTTTCTTTCTTGGTTAACTTAGAAACTGAAGCTCACAATAATGATGTAAACATCCCCAGATGGTGTCAAATGTATCAGCTGCATTGCATTTTTATTTTATTTATTTGTTATCTGTCTTTCCCACCTTTCCCACCAGAGATCATGATAGCATATGTAATGCATTCTCCCCTTAGGCCAGGGGTGTCAAATTGCCGGCCCACAGGCCGGATGCGTCAACCAAAAGCCGCACCCATCCCATTGCCGGCAACGGCAAAACTGTCCCGATACGTCTTGCGATGTCACGTGACATCGCGAGTTTGACATGTCTGCCTTAGGCTTTTTCCCACAACAACAACAGATATGAGGTAGACTAGGATAAAAGAGAGTGATTGTGATATAGTGAAGAGGGGGATTCCCAGGAGGAAGGGGATGCCTTCCAGAGAAGTAAGAGGCAACTTAGCCCAGATATTATGTGTGAGAGAAAAAAGGTAAAGAGAGCTCCTGCCTAACAGTTCAAAGAGTATATTGTAGATACAGAGAGTAGACTTCTCCATGTGGCAAAATATTGTCTATAGGTATGAAATAATTAAAAAAAATCAGCTTGGAAGACTTGCCATGTGCCATTTGGGGGGGGGGGGCTGTCAGTGATTGATTCAAAGACACTTGGTGACATTCTATTACTAAGGGGAACTTGAATCTGGTCTCTCCAGTTCCAGTCCAATATATGACTCATATACATGGAAAGGAATTAACTCCAGGTACGGGCTGAAATAATTCTGTCATTAGACAAGTAATGTGTACTTTTGTGGACAAATGTTCTAAAACCAGGATGCCTATTTCGTAACAGATGATGATGATGATGATGATGATGATGATGATGATGATGATGATGATGATGATGATGATTTAGACTTCTAGTGACCATATAGATTTTCTCCATAATGATCTGTCCCTAACTTTGTCCCTTAGGAATTCCAAAGGTATCCCCATCACCATTGTTACTGCATCCATAATCTTGCTGCTGGTTGTTCTCTTTTTTTCTTTCCATTCACCAGCATTAGAACCTTTTCTAGAGAGCTGGATCTTTACCTAATGTGCCTAAAAGAAGGAAAATTTGAGTCAGGTCATTTCTGCCTCAAAATGACAATATAGAAGTTTAAATTAACGAATTTATTCCTAAATTAATATGATGACTGGGGAATATCTGGGAAGCTTTGTCCTTTTCCTTAGTCAATGGTCTTGAATAATCATTTTTTCTGTGTAATCTGTGGATAGAAACCAGCCTAGAAATAGTGCTGTTGGTTATTTATTCCATCACCAAATAACTTAACAATTAAACATAAGAGTTTATTCTTCTCTGGTTTTTCAACATTATTATTATAGAAATATATCATTTTGTGGGTGACGGTTCGTTCTCCAAGGTTGTGGGTTGGTTTCCAAATGTTTCATTACCAGGTTATGTAATGGGATTGGTTGAGGGTTGGTGCTCTCACTGGTTGGCTGTGTGGTTGATTTGGATTCTGAGGGGTCCGTAGGCTGGTTATAGGTCAACCAACCCATACAACCCATGGAAGCCCCCTCCCCCCTAGAAGTTCTCCTCCCAACGACTCTGACCTGATATAACTTGGGTGTCCTCCTGGATCCACGGCTGACACTGGAAGACCATTTGTCGGCCGTGACCAGGGGGGCGTTTTATCAGGTTCGCCTGATCTACCAGTTGCGCCCTTTTCTGGACCGGGATGCTTTGCGCACAGTCACTCAGGCCCTCGTCACCTCCCGCCTGGACTACTGTAATGCTCTTTACATGGGGCTCCCTATGA
>NW_015388508.1:101236-105153 GCF_001527695.2 Protobothrops mucrosquamatus
TAGACTATAGGAATATGTAGATTAGGTCTGATATAATGTGAATTGTTCTTTTGATCAAGATCATTGACACAATCAAGTTTGGCAGTTCACATCAAGTCAAATCAATGTGATGCTTCATTTTGATGTACTGAAGTGGGTCAATGAGCTTCAATTACTTAAATCAATTTGTTCCTCTAATTTGGAAAGTCAGTCCAATTTACAAATTATATCAAAAGGGCTTCAATAAAATCTCAATAGAGTCTTTGCATACTGGGCTACCTTTGTATACTGTAATATTTTATTACACACATTTTTATAACTAGCTTTCTACCAGAAACAAATCTGGGCAATGAACAGAATGAACAGGACACAGTATATGAAAAAAAAACAATTTAAAACAAAAAAAGCAACATTAAGACTGGATTAAATTTGCATTCATCCACTATTCACCCTATGTGAGTCCCAGTTCACTGAGAAGTAATAATAATAATAATAATAATAATAATAATAATAATAATAATAATAATAATAATAATAATAATAATAATAATAATAATAATAGTAAAGTTGGAATGGACCTTGGAGGTCATCTAGTCCAACCTCCTGCTCAGGCAGGAAACCCTATACCATTTTGGACAAATTGCTGTCCAGTCTCTTCTTAAAAACTTCCAGTGTTGGAGCGTTCACTGCTTCTGGAGGCAGGTTGTTCCACTGGTTAATTGTTCTCACTGTCAGGTAGTTTCTCCTTAGTTCTAGATTGCTTCTCTCCATGATTAGTTTCCACCTGTTCTTCTTGTCCTGCCTTCAGGCGCCTTGGAAAATAGCTTGACTCCCTCAACTGTTGCTCTTCACTGTCACTCTGAAGGACCAGAAGGTTGGAGCCCTCAACTCTTCAGGTGGAGGGGCAGGTACTGTGATTAAGAAGTATCGCTTAAAACCTCTCTATGTGAGTTTGTTTCACTGAGGGGACCCAGGGCATGCCCATACTGTTAGATCTAATGGAATGGGAAGAAACCATTGGTTGGGTGTGGTTTCTGCAAGTAATCAGGCTCCATGTTATATAATGCATTAATGGTGACAGTTAGTACCTTGAATTGTACCTGAAAGCTTACTGGGAGGCAGTTCAGCTTATGTAATTGTTATATGGGTATACTTTGGTGCCCACATTGTTGCCCATGCCACCATCGCCTTCTGGACTAGTTCTGGACTAGCTGCAGCTTTCAAATGTGCTTCAATGTACAGCCAAAGTCTGTACTGTCCCATTCAGATCCTCTCAGTCTCCAGGCATTGGGGGGGAAAACCTTGATGTCGTCACTTGAGCAACTCAGGGCAAAAATGTACTGATGGTACTTAACCTCGTGCTGATAGATTATCTCAGCCTTTGGATTTATTTGATGTTAAATAGGAATTGGGAGAGAGTTGAATCTCTTGGCAAGCCACAAAATAGGAATCTAGTGCTAGACAAATTTCCTACTACCAACATCGACTGGAAACAGCCTTAGAGGATACTCTTGACTTATCCATGTATAGTTTATTCCAGTAGCCCACTCATCATCAGAGTGTCCTGGTTTTTCAAAATGTGACATGGATCAAGTGACATACAAGCCAGCATGACTCTCCTACTTCATGTCACTTTGACATCTAAGGTGAGGCAGGTGATGTGATAGAAGTTCTTTTGCCCAAGGACTTACATTGGTAAGGAAAGTACCAGATGGGATTTAAACCCCAGTCTCTTGCATCAAAGGCCAGTACCCTATCCATTATGTTATTCAGCTGGACACCACCTATCTATTCTGGGCCAGGTCCATAGTTATATGGTGACCAATAACTTCTGAGCCACCTCCAGCTCTAGACTTAGAAAAGGCAGGTTGAAGTCTCTAGAATCACAAGCCAAGGAGAACCCCATTGCCAAGCCAGCCAAGAGGCAAGATGCTCAGGCAGAGAAGCTGCTCTGCATTCCAACAAACAAATTTGAGAGGATAACCAGACATCAGCATGACCACACTAGCAAGCAAATCTATCAAACTATTTGTTATTTCCCATCCAATTACTCAACTTCTCTCCTCTGACCCACCCCTTCTTACCTGGTGGAGCAGAGAATGTGGAAACCCTCTTGCAACTCACAACTGCCCTCATCTATCATCCAAGAAGAGATAAAATTCTAGCTACCTTCCAACACCACCTAATATATATACAGAAACAGCCAGTTCCAGTCTTTGACATCCCCACAATAAAACTGTGCAAGACTAAAAAGATGACAAAAACAACCTAACATACCGCTGTCCCATGTGGCTGGCAGATGGCAATTACCGGATGCAGGTCAGTATGGTTACACAACATGATTTTGCTTCTACTGCCTTCCCATTCCAATCCATTGGGGTTGGGATGACTAAGATTTTCATCCCTATATAAATGGGAATATCCTTGCCAGGACCACCACTGAAATTGTTTGAATGATGACTCAGAGAGCAGCAAGCACCACATGACTACTGCTGGCATTGGTACCAAATGAACTCCTTGGCTTGCTGCTTCCTTCCTCCTGGTTCCTGTACTGTATGTGCTGCCAGCCAGCTGATCAACAAACAGTTTTCAGGCAGAATAAAAATAAAGGCTACTGCATTGCTACAAACTCTCTCAGAGACCCAGTAGCCACTTCTCTAGTGCCAGCTATTGACCTCTGCCAGCTACCCAAACTTTCCAGCCTGCCAGCTGATCTTGTTCTGGAGAACTCTTCTCTGCCTGCCTCAATTCTTTATTCTGCATTGACACACACAAAAAGACAGACTCTCCACAATACTACAAAGACCCACTATCAATTCTAAATGCTTCCAGCAATCATCCTTCTCACTCCTTCTCTACATATTCAGCCACTAACAACCATTCTTGCACAAACATATGGCCTCGATGTCCATATGAAGAATAAAGCTACTGTATTATTTCTAATGATGAATTCACCATGCTTTGGAATAGCATACTGTAATGAAAATAAAGATACTTATAATAATAATAATAATAATAATAATAATAATAATAATAATAATAATAATAATAATAATAATAATAATAATAATAATAATAATAAAGTTGGAAGGGACCTTGGAGATCATCAAGTCCAACCCCCTGCTCAGGCAGGAAACCCTACACCATTTCAGACAGATGGCTTTCCAGTCTCTTCTTTAAAACTTCCAGTGTTGGAGCATTCACCGCTTCTGGAGGCAGGCTGTTCCATTGGTTAATTGTTCTGTCAGGAAGTTTCTCCTTAGTTCTAGGTTGCTTCTCTCCTTGACTAGTTTCCATCCGTTGCTTTCAGTAAGTATTTTGTTACAAAAAGCACCTGGATGATTAAGGTGAAACTGATCCAATGCAAAATAATAAAGGTCTGTTCAAACCTTCCCTAATCTAATGTTCTCCAGATAGGTGGCAACTGTAGTACAGTAGTTGTCAAGCACTGTGTTTCCATTTAAATGTAAAAAATGGTACATTGCTGTTTGTGTTCTAAAGAAAACAGAGTTAGCTGAAAGATAAGCAAAGGTAATTGTTTTGTTCTATGTTGACATTTTTCCTCTCATTTTGCACTTAGCAACAATAAATAATAGAGTTCTGTAAACAATAAATAAAATAAATTCGGTAAATTTATTAATCTATTTGTTTTGAGTGAAACATAGGCTTAAGAAAACATAGTAGACAGATTAGTAGAAGAGAAATTGACATCCACTTTTCCCAATTCATACTAAAACCAAATAGTCTTTTGCAACCTATTCATTACTTTTTTCAAAGAAGAAGAAGAAGAAGAAGAAGAAGAAGAAGAAGAAGAAGAAGAAGAAGAAGAAGAAGAAGAAGAAGAAGAAGAAGAAGAAGAAGAAGAAGAAGAAGAAGAAGAAGAAGAAGAAGAAGAAGAAGAAGAAGAAGAAGAAGAAGAAGAAGAAGAAGAAGAAGAA
>NW_015388508.1:105587-141931 GCF_001527695.2 Protobothrops mucrosquamatus
CTCTTAGAATTTCCAGCCAGTGTGATCAGTGTACAATATTTACCCCTCTCCCAAAAGATGACCCTGAATATGAAAATGACCTCCCTCCTTAAAATGAAAAGTAGATTGGATAGAAAAGAATCAAGTGTAAATGCCCAGCTTCATCACTTTGACAGCATAAGGTTGCTGTCCAAATGAAATGAATTGTGGAGGTTTTCTCCTAATCTAGAGAACAAAACTGCACGGTATTGAGGTAATGAAAAGAAGCAACTGCATTAGGTGGGAAGGGAGGGAGATGAGGCAAAGAAACAGAAAGAAGCCCTGTATAAGGGTTACAAAAAGAATTAAATTCGCCAGACAAACAAACTTTTGGAAAGTGTGGCGAACCTTCAGCTTAGCCTTTTAAGGCATGCATATCTGCAGTCATTGTAAGACTTGCTCATTTCATTACTTTCAGTTCTTACTAACAAGTGTAAGAAAATCCCATTTGTTATTTCCCTGGTAGCTATTCTATGTGGCATGTTAGCAATATTTAGTAAAAGTTCCAAACAGATATTACACTATCCTGAAGTTTTCTCTGAGGCAGAAGAGAAGACTTTTGCTGAGCTGAAAGGGTCCTTTATCAATTATTAATATAGAAAAGATTCCCTGAAGACAAGAAAAGTGTGGTGTGAAATGACCAGATAAATTCATAATGCTCCATGACTTTAATAAAAAGCAACGTTAAAAAATATTAGGTGGAACATAAATTAATGTTGTATATCTTGGCTTTAGATTTATGTTCTTTTGAACTAATGTCCTGGAAACACATGACTATGTCTTGAGAAATTACACAAGTAACGGGCTACTGAATATCTTTGGGCAAATCATGCTTGCATCTCTCAATACGTATTTCCCTTCTCTTGTTCTTGAACTTAATTGACTTTATGTGCATGGTCACCCTACAGGGTTAACAACAATAAACACTAACACTGAACCTAAATGACAGAAGCCGTCATCTGTCCTCAGCATATGTCTTCAAACCATGTTCTTTTAAAAATGTGAACTCACTTGCTATCCACATTCCCCTTGCCTCAGTTTGTGACAATATTTTTTTTTAAAAAAACAAATTAATTAATTAAATTTGCAGCTGCTTGCAGCAAATTTAGAAAATATTGATTCAGGCTGGCTTCCAGCTGGGCTTCAACTGCAAAATGACTATTTCATCCTGATACTGTAAATTGAAATAATCCACCAGAAACATTCTTGTGACACTTAAGAAAAAAACTTGAATGAATATTGTACAGAAAATGTATTCCAGGCATAGGGTTCCAATTCTTCCCAATATTCTCAAATGCAAGCCAATGAATCTGTATCTGTATATCTGTATCTCTGGATAGATAGGTAGACAGACAGACATATTTTTTTTTCAGGACTTCAGTCCATCTAGAATGTGTTTTATTGCCTTCATCTGACAGGGTGGGAAAACTGAATTAAATGCTCTCAGGATTATCCAAAACAAAGTGATCAAAACAAGAAAAATACATTCTCCTTTATGTCTCAAAGGTGCTTTTTCAAAAGTCAACTGGACTATGTTTTTTCTTGAGAAAGCAGAAGATGTTGTCAACTCTACAATGAGCATGACTGATGTTTTGCTTCTCACCCAAGAAGCTTCATCAGTTGTGACTGGATGGTGGGGGGATGAAACTGATGAAGCTTCTGATGAGAAACGAAACATCTTCCTCCTCCTCAAAGAAAAAAACAGTCCAGTTACCTTTTGAAAAAGCACTTTTGAGACAACTATGACCTGGATGACTGAGAATCCCCATAGAAATTCTCCTTTATGGTTCTCATGTATGTCTCAGGTAAACAAACAAGAAGGATCTGCATGCTGAAGAAACCCATAATTTGCAGATATACATACAATTATGCCCAGGCATGTATGTCCATCAAGAGTTTAAAAGTCCAAAAATAGTGAAGGAATGTTCAGTACACTTTGGAGGGGAAATGAATATGGAAGAGGAAATGGTGGACAATCTGCTTACTTTCCTTATGGTTTGTACCCTGAGACACAAATCTACAACCAAGGATTAGAATACAACTCTCAGCCTAATTCCAAAGCATTTTGTAAGTGACCAGTATCCTGATGTGTAGAAGAAAGATGGTCTCTTTCACTAAGCAAGGGAGCTGGTGAATTCCATTTCACTAAATAAATTTAAGACAAGGGTAATTCTAATTGAAAGGCAATTGGATCAAGTGGCATAAATAAATTCTATAATTCTAGAACTATAGAAGAGAAGCAATCTAGAACTAAGGATAACAGTGAGACTAATGAACCAGTGGAATGGCTTGCCTTCAGAAGTTGTGGGTCCCCCATCACTGGAGGCTTTTAAGAAGAGACTGGACAGCCATTTGTCTGAAATTGTATAGGGTTTCCTCCTTGAGCAGGGAGTTCTACTAGAAGATCTCCAAGGTTCCTTCCAACTTTATTTCCCTCACTTTCTATTGGTTCCCTGTTAGCTTAAAGCTACAGCTGGCACAACCTAAAATGGATCATCTGGCCAGCTGAAGTAGATCAAAAATTATTCACATCTTCTAAATGCCTAGGACTCAATATTATCCAAGTCATTTAGAGATATCACATAAATACTATCCATGAAACTTGAAGCTCAGTAGTATAACAGTAGAATTATTGGTGATCTTTTTCTGCTATGTTGTTAGTCGGTCAGTCCCTTCACGCTAGCTATGTCAACATAAACTTAAGCAGTTAATGAAGGTTATTAAACTTGATAAAGTTTAAAGAAGATTGCATTATTTATTCAGTCTTCCTCGAGGGAATCCAGGAGAGATCATATAATTCTTCAGTGTGCCTATTTTATAATCTCCACAACCCTTCAATATAATTAAAGTTGGAAGAAAGTTGAGTGAACCTCATGGCTGAATCAGGATTTGAATAATATTGTGGTCTTTCTGTTCCAGACATGAAAGATATAAATGGCTGGAAGCTCATAAAAGAGAGAAGCAACCTGGAATGATGGAGAAACTTCCTGACAGTGAGAACAATTAATCAATAGAACATCTTTCCTCCTGGCATTGAATGCTCCCTCGCTGGAGATTTTCAAGAAAATATTGGTCATCCAATATTGGGATGGAATAAGGTCTCCTGCCATGGACAGGGGGATGGACTAGAAGACTTCCAAGGTCCCTTCCAGAAGAAATATTTCCCATCTTTCAATTCTTGAGTTTTTCAGAGTTAGGGCAAGACTGTATTCTTTCTGACTGCTTTCACATGAGAAAACTTACCTCATAAGAAATAAGATTATAATATTAACATTGAGGAGAGAGAAGAATGATTTCCTCTTTGTCCTTGTTTTCAAAAGAGGAATAAGGTAGTCAACATCACGAAAAATAAATCGGAAACTTTCTAATTATATCAATAAGCATCAACAGAGTCTTTAAAAGACAATTTACAAACATTTGGCAAAGGCTTGCTGACACTAGTAGAATTTTTTTTGAAATAAAATAATTTCCAAGTTTCACTGTAATCAAAGTAAAGTCTGATACTGGATACAATCCAAGAGAAAATAATATAATTTTCCTGGGAGATAGGAGCCGTTTTATTATTACTATATCTGCAGCGGTATCTGTTATGAAAAGTGCACTGACAATTCTGTACTATATTAAAATTTTTCTTGTGCAATAACTTGATTAGGGATGTAGAAGAACTGTGTGGTAATATAAACTTATCCATACTCCCTTTTTCATGCAGCTGACAGAAATAACATTGCTTCCCTTTATATAAAGATAAAGCACTGTTGGTTATTCTCATAGCAGATGGGATAGAGAATCTAATAGTTCTGAATGACAGCATTTTATACAATCTCATGTAAGACATCTCTGTTGTTCTGGGAATAGATAAAATCCCAAATTTGTTTCCATCCTTTCCCTTTCACATGTGGGCTGATGTTCCTGGACAGACACCTGGAGTAGATTTAACAAACTTCATTGTACATTGTTTAGTAAGTTCAAATAGAATTTTATGTCAATAGCGCAATTCAATAGTAACATAACAGAAGAACTACAAACAGAATAAGACTCATATTATACTGTATATTGCAGGATCATAACTCAACTGTATGTACATCATATAGCCAACTTACTTGAATATTTCACATTGGAGTTGATTCATACCTATATGTTCGTTAACAAGTGACAGAAGCAAATAATGATTGCCATGTATGAACACATCTTTTCAAGGTAACTACAGAATTATAACACCTAAACTACAGTGTTTATCAATAGAAACAGCGTGCTGCATTCCTTCTGCTATCAAGGGTATAATAATCAGACACAGATAAACTGAGTGATTTCTTTATCAAGGAAAACTGTCACCCTTTGCTTCAGGTAAGGAAGAATAAAAGAGAATATATTGAGCTTATCTTTGAACAATGGAGTCCTTGCTGCTGTCTGAGCTTGGAATGTAGAACAACTGTGTTACAATATAAACTTACTTCCTTTTTCATGCAGCCCACAGAAATAACATTGCTTCCTTTTATATAAAGTACTGTTGGTTATTCTCATAGCAGATGGGTTAGAAAATCTAACAGTTCTGCTTTGCTTGCAGATGTTTCATTACCCAACTATGTAGCATCAGTAGTACCTAGTTGGATAATGAAATATCTGCAAACGAACAACCAAGCTCTGAAAACAGCAAGGACCCCACCATATGTTCTGTTAAAAATAATTGTATAGCCAAAAATACCCAGTGGAACAGTAAAATAGATATAATCTGTTATTCTTCTTTTTCCCATTATGTTATAGGCAAAGTCAAGTGACCTATAGTGAATGGGGCAGGACAGTGTTGAAGAACAATCCACACTAATCAAATGCTCCATTACCAAAGTAGCAACCCAACCTCCCACAAGAAGAGGTAAGAAAATTATTTAGATGAACACAAACATACTGCAGCAATCTAGAACACCAGAAAAAAGAAACAGACCACTGATATAACATCTTCCAACATTTTATCAAAATGGGCCTAAGCACTCAAACCACTACAGCACAACCAACCTAAGCTATGAAAACAATAGCACCTACCATACATCAGAAACATCTCATAAATAACCAACAGACTATTACAACCACAGGGTATCATCATAGCACACAAACCAACCAAAGACCCCCAAAATGACTTTAGTAAATCAAAAGACCAGCAGCCCAGGGGAAAAAAAGTTGTCATCTATAACATATAGTGTGCAACTTACATAGGATAACAGCCTCTGTGTAGGATAGACAAGCAGAAGACTAGCAGAGCATATCCATCAACACCAGCTAGTAGTCAGAAGACATGATGAAAATTCTGTATTCTCACAATACATGGACATAATCATAGTTTCAACTGGAAAACTGAACATCCTAAAACAAATTAAATCCAAAAATTCTAGGGAATTCCTAGAAGATTGGCATTCAGAGCAATCACCCATCAATAGACACAAAGAGATAAACTACATTTATATACTTTTCAAAAGAGACGATAAAAAAAAACTAAGAAAGAAAGAAAAAGATCAGAACACATCTTCTCCAGCAACTTATACCCAAACAAGCAGAGATTAACACCAGACAAATTATCAAGCAGAAAACAATACTCTAATTAAAGAAGGAGAAAACCATACTCCCAGCAACATAAACAGGATAAGCTATTATATATAAACAGGGAGCAAACATCAGTCACTAGCACTGATCATGTTACCTGGTCAAGTAATAAAATATCTGCCAGCAAGCAACCAAGCTCAGAAAACCCTAAGGAAGAAGAATAGTTCTGAAAGCTAGCCTTATTTTATTCAAGACTTATTTCCCTTTCTCCTACCACCTTCAGGTCTATCCCTGGCACATGCAGATATAGATTGTCCTATATCACTGATGGAGAACCTGCTGGCCTCCAGATTTTACTGTACTATATAGCATTTAGCCTCCATAACTATAAACAATTATGAGGAATGATGGCAGATGCAGTTCTATACTGTCTTAAAAACCACAGGCTTGATGGACTTCTAAATGCTCATGATTCCCTTAGCTACATTATTGAGTTATGCAAGGCCATGGACAATCACTTGAAGCATGCAGACTCTCAGCCTGTTAACTGCAATCCATAGACTGAGTGTTTTTCTTTGAAAGCAAGAATGGAATTGGTAGCTGGCTTTTGTGACTAGCTGCAAGAACTACTTGAAACATTATAGAAACTTAAAATACAATAAATNATTTAAGGCAATAAAGAATATAATGCAAGAATTAGCAAGCTTTTTCAACTAGTATTCAATTCTGGAAATTTAAGAGCATGTCATAGGCAGTCTTGTACAATGATTATTTTAGCTTGATAGAAAATGCCAATCATGATGATGATCCCATGTAACCTGCTAGTATAAAATTCTCTTTTAATAGGTAAACTGATAAGATTGCTCCCCATTATTCCTCCAATTTTTTCCAAGAAAATTTCTACCATCTCAAAATATGTTTCCTTTTTTATTTGGGCAGGCGGGTGAATCTCCAAAAAAAAAGCCCTGGATTCTAATGAGCCACTATTTTTATTTTGTAAATATGCCTAGGCAGTCCATTTTTAGCCCAGCAGTACTGTCAACAAAAATTATGTAGACAATTTTGTCTAAAATGGTAAAAGGTTTCCTGCTTGAGCAAGGGGTTGGACTAGAAGACCTCCAAGGTCCCTTCCAACTCTATTACTCTGCCTTGCCTTCTGCTTGTTTTCCCATTTGGGGTTGCTTATTAAACTCAGAGCAATTTGACTTGAGAAAATGATTCCTGATAATATGATAATGTGATAAATCTGATAATCAGTGCAAAAAAATAAATTTTTTCACTTATTCTTCTGTTCCCAACCAATTTATTTTTCCCCTCATTTTATGATTTATGATTCAACAAACTAAATGCCCCAAACTTTAAAAATATTCATAACTAAAATAATAAAACTAAGAACAAAAATAGACAGCTACTCCTTGATGCTCAAAAGCTATGTGTAACACTGGGGTTCAAATCAGTTGAACGTCCCTACTACAGTGACCCAACTGCATAAATTATTTTATCTCCTGCAAGATGAAAGCTGGAGGAGAGCCTTGCCTTTTTCTATTCAATCTAGGAGACTCTGGGTATTTAAAAAACGTTCTTTTCAAGGAAACGAAGATATATAAATCCTGGCTTCCCCAGCCCACAAATCATAGGGAATAAATTAAGAGAAGAAAATAATTGTATTTCATCCATTATAAGTTGGGATGTTCATCCATCAGTTTAGTCTATTTATCACATACAAAACATGACTAGTATTTATTTTGGCTGAATTCTTCAAAATGCAAAAATTGTAGTTTGCCATGGATCTGCAGGTCACAGTGTATGACATATCATACATTCTATTCTGGCATCACGTCTTATGGACAATGATTCATATGATCCAAATATGCTGTTCAAATAATATTTTAATATAAAGTCAATCTTCTGAAAATATGGCCTGTAATTACTGAACTTCATGGGAGGAGCACTGATAAATATCAAAAGACATGCAAGTTTCTCATACCTAGTTTGAAAACCTATGCTTAACCGGGTATGATTTCTTATTAAAATACACAAATAATAATCATCAGACTACTTTGTAAATTTACCAGGTCAAAATCAAATGTTAGGGACTCTAAATGAATTCATTATTGACACAATAAAATGCAATTCATCATCATGACAGTGAACTCTTTAGCATTTAAAGGTAATAAGGTAAAGGTGTTAAGTTAGAATATGAATATAAAATGTCAGGCATTTTCTTGAAAAAAAAACCTTTGGCTCCTTTATATAATTTTCAAAAACCAGCTACCATATGGTGTCTGAAATGTTCCTTCTAGCTGCTGAATATAGTTGAATAATTGAAACTGCTGAAAGAGAGAACCTGGTGGGAAGATTTTTTTTTTTTTTAAAGTGACATAAAAGTTAGAGACATTGGAAAAAAAAGATTTTTTTTAGAATGAGTCCAAGGCTGACCATCCCATTTCACCCCATTATACAATGGACTGAACCATTTCACATCAAAGGGTTTGTTGTTGTTTTCAAAATGTATTATTGTCCATGATAAACTATACATTACAAATAAAAAACCAATACAATATGCAAATGATGAGAAATAATATGGAACAATGATGATACTATAAAGAAATTTGCTCCAACTTCACACAGAGATGTCATGGTCCTTTCTCCTCAGCCGTGATTCCACAGGATTTCAGAATTATAGTGGAAATTTCTCCAAATAATTTTGATCACCTCTTTTGCTATTTTGGTTCATAGGGCCAGAATAATTATAATTTATTGACACAATTATATGTCTTTCTATTCAAAATATCTCTATTGTTCAGCACAAATGGGTAAAAAAAGAAAGTGACCTTTGAAATTAGACTAAGTTTGCATAATGGTAGAATTCATAGAAGCTGAAATTCTGTTTCTCAGAGTTCCAGATAATATGGACTATCCAATCCTATCAATAAAGATACTCTTTCTACCAGTTGTTTTTTTCTCTCTAAATATGCATAAATATTACATTTATATTGAATTAAAACAACTTCTCTATTTTGAGTGAACCTTAAAGAGTCTTTAGAAAGTGCTATTGATTCTGAATACAGTTACAAGAATACTGGAATGTGTTTACTTATTAGATGTTTACCTTAGTTGTCACTTTGTTCCAGGGCACAATTCAAAGTATTGGTGATCCTTCATGCTCTAAGTAAGTTAAATCCGAACAACCTTAGAGAGGGTGTCTTCTTGTCTTCTTGTCATTCATGTTCACATTTTAAAATATATGAGATATCTGACTGACATTGATTTCATAGCCATGGCAAGAAAAAGGAGTTCCTGGACAGTCACACTTATGTTTTGAAATAGCACATACCTATAGGGAGTTCATACTTTTTTGGCTGCTATTTTGCTGATGAGTTAAGAACTACCTTTTTTAAAACACATTTTTCCCACAAATATCAATCATTTTCAAAGGTGCCATTTCCTGCCTCTTTCTGCTTTAAATTTTTTTGCAGATATTTTTCAATTATTTATATATATATAATTCTATTTTTGCTCGTTTTGTGCTTTTCTTTGCATTTTAAGCATTTTAAATTTTCTATTGATGATTACCCTGAGAATACATATACATAGAAAGCATAGGATCAAATAACTAATATAAATTGTATACAAACACACATACAAACACAAACACAAACATACATTTGGCCTCCTTGCTCAATACTTTCTTTTCATAAAATTAAAGGTATATTGGTTTGATCAGTTATAAATATTTAGATCAGGAGTGTCAAACTGCCGGCCTGTGGGCC
Organism: Protobothrops mucrosquamatus; assembly: GCF_001527695.2. Taxonomy (NCBI): domain Eukaryota; kingdom Metazoa; phylum Chordata; class Lepidosauria; order Squamata; family Viperidae; genus Protobothrops; species Protobothrops mucrosquamatus. The sequence continues at coordinate 114,911 of NW_015388508.1, forward strand.
GGTTTCATCATACCGAAGTTGCGCCCACCCCGTTGCCGGCAGTACAAAAAAAGTTGCGATATGTCACAACACATCACGTGATGTGGCGAGTTTGATACCTGTGATTTAGATAATCAGATCTACACATTCTGTTTATCTAACGGTTAAGGGACCAGGGCAGAAGCCAGGAGACTGTGAGTTCTAGTTCCATTTTAGGCATCAAAGCCAGCTGGGTGACTCTGGGCCAGTCACTCTCTCTCAGCCCAAGCCACTTCATAGGGTTGATGTTGCAGGGAAAATAGGAGGAGAAAGGACTAGGTATGTATTCACTGCCTGAATTATTTTTAAAAATAATGACGTTAAGATATAATAAACAAACAAACAAAGCATTTGCAAACATGAGAAATAAACAGGTCAAGTAAAAAACATTTAACATTTATCCATATGTAAGTGTACATATCATTCCAAACATTTTTAGCAACCTTATTTTTCTAAATCTTCATACTTTAAGATATTTATATATAATTTGCATATACTGTAAAAATAATAATAATAATAATAAAGTTGGAAGGGACCTTGGAGGTCATCGAGTCCAACCCCCTGCCCAGGCAGGAACCCTACACCATTTCAGACAAACGGCTGTCCAGTCTCTTCTGTAGTGTGTCTCTACAACCTTAGTGATAGTGCAGGAACCTACACTGAAGTTTGAATAGTACAGGGGTGACTCCTTGCCAAAATGCATCTCAAATTCACTGTCAGTAAACTTTATTAAACTTTAAGTGTATTGAATGAAGTCACCTTACTAAAATTCATAGCTTCATAATTTAAAATAATGACTTTTGAAACACTGCTTTCTTGAACTTCACTGTTCTTTTGCTCCTTTAAAAGAATGGGGATTATTTTATGTTTTCAACAGAAAGAAAAATATACCGCAGAACCTTTGATACATACTTGATGCCTTGGTAAAAGAGTACAAAATGTCAAACCTTTCCCTTGATAAAGGCCACAAATGCATTATGTCACAAGGGGGAAAAATACAGCCAACTGAAAATATTTTTTATTCCCCACCATAGTTCAATACACACCATTTCAGGATTTTGCATTCTGATACATTCTGAACATCTGGGAAAATGCCAGTTATTTTTCAATCATGTTTTAACATTTCTGCATCTCAAAAGCAAAATAAAAGTGAAAGGAATGGAAGAAAAGTTCGAACAGTGCTTTCTTTGAACAGCTGGACCTTATGATACTACAGAAGCCTTTAAAGCAGAACTCAGCTATCAGCCTTCTGATACAACCAGTTGAACAGAGAAATTTTGTATTTGTGGCTTACAGGAAGAATGAAACTACTAGATTTATACCTATTGGTAAAAAATGCAAAGCACAAACCATTATCTCTTATATGCAACTTAGTTGACCATGCTACCTGACATGAATAAAAAGTATCAGCAGTTCTGAAACCTGATTTAATATTTTAGACTTTCAAAATGACATCAAATTCCTGTTTCTGATATGGATGGAAAGTTTTGGAATATATTCCTTATTCATTTTTTTGCACAGAATTCTGAGCCTGCATAGTTTGCCACAGCTTCCAACCTTTTTGATACTCTTCTTATATCTGAATAGATGTGCATTGTATGCTTCTGAGAGGCAACAGAGATTCTCTTTGATGGAGGCATTCACACCATGTGAGACAATATAGATTCTCCTTGATGAAGGCATTCACACCACACGCAAGATTTTTCTTGTCAAAGCAGAATCAGCGTGGTTTGCTTCCGTACAGCATTTTGCATAATTTAAACCAGTGTTTCTCAACTCTGGCAACTTCAAAATGTGTTGATATCAACCCCCAGCCCACTGGTCTAAACCTTTTCCCTGGCTCTTACCTNTGCCCCTAGTTGGGGGCGGCAAGGCAAGAGATACTGTAAAAAGAGTAAAACTGCAGTATGCAGTTGAAAATGTCAAGGTGTTCACAATCAGACTGATCTGTCTGAACTCCCTATATATATATATATATATATATATATATATATATATATATATATATATATATATATATATATATATATATATATATATATATATATAATTCTATTTTTGCTCGTTTTGTGCTTTTCTTTGCATTTTAAGCATTTTAAATTTTCTATTGATGATTACCCTGAGAATACATATACATAGAAAGCATAGGATCAAATAACTAATATAAATTGTATACAAACACACATACAAACACAAACACAAATATACATTTGGCCTCCTTGCTCAATACTTTCTTTTCATAAAATTAAAGGTATATTGGTTTGATCAGTTATAAATATGGGATCAGGGGTGTCAAACTGCCGGCCTGTGGGCCGGTTTCATCATACCGAAGTTGCGCCCACCCCATTGCCGGCAATACAAAAAAAGTTGCAATATGTCACAACACATCACGTGATGTGGCGAGTTTGATACCCGTGATTTAGATAATCAAATCTACACATTCTGTTTATCTAACTGTTAAGGGACCAGGGCAGAAGCCAGGAGACTGTGAGTTCTAGTTCCATTTTAGGCATGAAAGCCAGCTGGGTGACTCTGGGACAGTCACTCTCTCTCAGCCCAAGCCACTTCACAGGGTTGATGTTGCAGGGAAAATAGGAGGAGAAAGGACTAGGTGTGTGTTCACTGCCTGAATTATTTTTAAAAATAATGACGTTAAGATATAATAAACAAACAAACAAAGCATTTGCAAACATGAGAAATAAACAGGTCAAGTACAAAACATTTAACTTTATACAAAGCTCATCCATCAGTTCATTCATCCATATGTAAGTGTATATATCATTCCAAATATTTTTAGCAACCTTATTTTTCTAAATCTTCATACTTTAAGATATTTATATATAATTTGCATATACTGTAGTATGTCTCTACAACCTTAGTGATAGTGCAGGAACCTACACTGAAGTTTGAATAGTACAGGGGTGACTCCTTGCCAAAATGCATCTCAAATTCACTGTCAGTAAACTTTATTAAACTTTAAGTGTATTGAATGAAGTCACCTTACTAAAATTCATAGCTCCATAATTTAAAATAATGACTTTTGAAACACTGCTTTCTTGAACTTCACTGTTCTTTTGCTCCTTTAAAAGAATGGGGATTATTTTATGTTTTCAACAGAAAGAAAAATATACCACAGAACCTTTGATACATACTTGATGCCTTGGTAAAAGAGTACAAAATGTCAAACCTTTCACTTGATAAAGGCCACAAATGCATTATGTCACAAGGGAGAAAAATACAGCCAACTGAAAATATTTTTTATTCCCCACCATAGTTCAATACACACCATTTCAGGATTTTGCATTCTGATACATTCTGAACATCTGGGAAAATGCCAATTATTTTTCAATCATGTTTTAACATTTCTGCATCTCAAAAGCAAAATAAAAGTGAAAGGAATGTAAGAAAAGTTCGAACAGTGCTTTCTTTGAACAGTTGGACCTTATGATACTACAGAAGCCTTTAAAGCAGAACTCAGCTATCAGCCTTCTGATACAACCAGTTGAACAGAGAAATTTTGTATTTGTGGCTTACAGGAAGAATGAAACTACTAGATTTATACCTATTGGTAAAAAATGCAAAGCACAAACCATTATCTCTTATATGCAACTTAGTTGACCATGCTACCTGACATGAATAAAAAGTATCAGCAGTTCTGAAATCTCATTTAATATTTTAGACTTTCAAAATGACATGGAATTCCTGTTTCTGATATGGATGGAAAGTTTTGGAATATATTCCTTATTCATTTTTTTGTACAGAATTCTGAGCCTGCATAGTTTGCCACAGCTTCCAACCTTTTTGATACTCTTCTTATATCTGAATAGATGTGCATTGTATGCTTCTGAGAGGCAACAGAGATTCTCTTTGATGGAGGCATTCACACCATATGAGACAATATAGATTCTCCTTGATGAAGGCATTCACACCACACGCAAGATTTTTCTTGTCAAAGCAGAATCAGCGTGGTTTGCTTCCGTACAGCATTTTGCATAATTTAAACCAGTGTTTCTCAACTCTGGCAACTTCAAAATGTGTTGATATCAACCCCCAGCCCACTGGTCTAAACCTTTTCCCTGGCTCTTACCTGACATTTGACAAAATCAGAACTATTTTTTCAGCTTTGGCAAGGACATATTTTGGAACACAAAGAATATGTTTTCTGATGCAACTCATCAAAGCTTAGTGCAAGAAGTGCGAGTGGACACAGTGCGACAATTTGCAACACTTTCCAAAATTTTAGTTGAACTACCTGGAAGAAGCTGAAAAATACTTTCCTCAGCAGTCTTTGCCAAAGCTTGGGTAACATTGCAAGCTGTGAACATCTGCGAATCAGAGGAAAAGGAAGCAACATTGCCACTGTCCTTTGCTCTTAGAAACAAGATGAAGCAGCTTCAAGGGAATAGTGTGTTCAAAATGCTGTTGAAAAAGAAATTCCCTTTCAAGATTTGCCAAGTCTCTGGTACAAAAGAATGTACTAACTTGGTTTAATGAACATAAATGAACCGTGTTTGTTGTGTAAAAATTGATGTCCTTGTGATGTTAGTATTACTCCTAATGAAATAATGACAGTTTTAAAAAGGATTTCCTTTATTTGCATTCACTCATACTTTTCCACTCCTAATAAAATAAGAACATCTTTAAAAAGGATTTATCTGCATTTGCTCATAGTTTTCCACTCATAGAACAATGCCATATTTAAAAAGGATTTCTTTTATTTGCATTCACTCATACTTTCCAAGGCTTGTTTGAAGTTATGACTGGCATAAATCTGCCATTCTCATACCCAGAGGTATATCTTTCCACTTCTGCCATATTTGAGGACTCCCTATTTCTAAATCACAATGCCCACATATCTATTTCATTTAAGATCTACAGGACTTGAAATCTGACTTTTGGTTCACATTTCAATTTTAGCAGTTTTTATTTCTCCATCTTAAAAAAAGGTCTATTATTTGGGGGGCATATTTGGGGAGGTGGAAATGCCTTTCTTCTTTGTACAGCTTTTAATGGATTAATGGTCTTATGCAGCTCCACATCTGTATTCGTTCAAGCTCATCTGACTAGCTAAAAGAATTAAGTTAATTGCAATATATCAGATAGATCCTAGGTCAGGGGTCTTCAAACTTAGCCCTTTTATAACTTGTGGACTTCAACTCCCAGAATTCCTCAGCCAGGCAAGTCGACAAGTCATAAAAGGGCCAAGTTTGAAGACCCCTGTCCTAGGTGATTTGCTTCCTTCCTTTCTTTGTTCTTTCTTTAAAATAAATGTCAAGCTTTTGAACCTGGAGGTTTTTTTGCAGCAGATTCTCTTCAGTATAGATATAAATTGTGTCCTTTTCACACAGCATCCTCATGCTACTTAGTGCATGTGGGAAACTGAGACTCAGAGGGATAGATTGTATCCAACCCAATGGCTCATCTGAAAATAAAATCCACTCACTTTGGTATTTATCCAACCAGGTAAAGTTGGCTGAGCATTGCATAAAGTTCCTGACTCTTGCTTGTCTTCTTTTTCTTTTTCTTTTACTTGTTTTCACTAGACTCTCAGCCATTCATTTATAAAAGATAGCCAGGTTTCATTATGACAAACTTTTGCATTATAACTTTCCACAGTCACTTTTTGGCACTTGGTGTATTGTCAGGAGACCCAAAATAGCATGCTTGGCTGAAAAATATGAAGTCATTAAAAGGAGTTGTAGTTTCCCCGTGTCACATTCTCTTGGGATTTGTTACGATAGCATATCTGGGTGTTCTGAGGCTCTGTTTTCCATCTAGCAACCTTTTTTACCTAGATCAGAGTTATAGTGAAAGGGTGTGAGTCAGAATCTATGCTTAAGCATGTAGTGTGAAATCAATTGACTTGCATAACACTCTGTTTTAGTGGCAAGCATTCCATGAGCTAGAAGGAAAGAGCTACCAAGAGGCAGAAAATATTTCATTCTTTGTTGCGTAATCATGTCAGCCAAATCTCTTGGGCTTCACATCACCCATTATAACCCAAACAAGGGCTCTCCTAATGAATTGGTTATCAGGTCTCCAATTCTTCAATAAGTAACATGTAGGATGGGTCAGGAATTAAAACTGTGAAAATCCAATATTTCTATAAGAAGCCATTGTGGACTGGTTAACCTAACCAATTGACAATAAATTTAAATTTTGTTTCTATTAGAGTCTTCTTTGTTGGTTTTGTTTTTATTTAATTTGCATGGACTTTGCTATTTATTCTATGATAGTAGCAAATTGCCTCTCTATGTTTTCAATTAATCTTCTGAGCAATGAACAGAAATGGTAACACAGTGTAATTAATCATGATGACCTTTATTCACAGGAATGATAAGGGAGATTTTTTTAAAAAAGAAAAAACTAACCAATTGAAGAAACAAGGAATATTTATTCCTTTCACTCCAAACCCAACTGTACTTTTCAGAACAATCTCCACAGTTTCAGTAAACAGGCAAAATTACTATTTTTAGCAATATTGAAACATTGTTATGGATCAAAAATACATATTATGTTACTTTGCAAAGAACCAGTTAGGCATAATCCATTTCATCGTGTTTCAGATCATATAATAAACAAACATTTATTACTTGTTTGAAAGATTTCTACCCAAACCTTCAGCTACTTTTGCAGAGTGGAAGGCACAAATAATAAACAAAGTATGAATAACAAACTTTAATGAAATTCATTAGAATAAATTTAAAGGTCTGACAAAAGAAAAAAAAACATGTTTGACAAGCTGAAATAAAAATACAGGTACAGATATTGTCTGTGTTTGTGTGTGTGTGTGTGTGTGTGTGTGTGCATGCCCACATGCACGCATGCCTTTGTCTTGACTTCTGGCAAATAAGTCTATGCAATTATCTTGGCAACATTTTCATAAATGGTTTGCCGTTGCCTTTCTGCTCAAGCTAACAGAGAGTGAGTGACAGATTCAAAGTCATTCTGTTGGTTTTGCCCTTAAGGGATGGACAGAACTCATTGTCTCCTGGTTTCTATCCTTATACCTTAATCACCATACCAACTGGGCTCTCGATAATTTTCTTAATATAGTAACTGGTATATAAACAGATTCAATAAATAAAAATATTTGCATCCTTTGGAAATTTCTAAGATTTCTGCTGATCTCTACCTGCCTTGCCTGTGATATCTAAGGGAGCCGGAAATGAACTTCTGAAAGTAACCTCAATGCCTGGACTGGTTGGAAGCTGATATTCTTTTTCAGGTATCCTGATCACACACCTTGAGTGGAAGCCAATGCAGACCTTTCATTCTTTGAACATAACATTAGGAAAAGCCTGTATCTCTGACTGCATTGATTTTACAGTTTTCTCAATAACCTGAGGAGTGGACCACAAGCCAAAAACAGAAAGAGGAGGGGGATGATAAGGAAGCAACTGTGGTAAGACATAGTCAAATTGTAGAGAGCAATTCCAGGTTTTTGCAAACCAGAAGGCCACAAAACCAGCAGCATTATCAAGCCATTGCTCACCCAAGCAAAGCTTGTGATTGATCCAGGAGTTATGCTGGAAGCTGCTTAGCTTTCCTTTTCATATAAAGGTTTTCTCAAAAGGAAGAAATAGGCCAGCCAAATAAAATTGTTTGGGATATTAGGACAACAGCTTACCTTGTGCCATTTCAGCGTCCTTGTTGAACATCTGGTTAGGTTGGACATCTGGTTAGGTTGGACATCTGGTTAGGTTGCTTGGAGAAAAAGCTTTATATGCACACCAAACTAGGCTGTTTGAACATTTTAATACTGATAAATTCTTACTTTTACAGTATTTTTATTATCCAGCAATGTCACTTCTGACCAGCAACAATCCAAGAATGAGACTGGAAATAACATCCTTTCTTCTTCATTCCATCACCGGTCTTTAGTCTCTGAAGTTCCGGCAACAATTTTGTTAAGCTAAATGAAACTTGATGGTGTAAAATTTGGGGGCTTGATAGTCTATGGACAGAGAGAAGCATCCCACCAACACAGAAGAGAAGTTGCATCAGTGCGACCTGGAATGGAATATCCATGGCAATGCAAGCCTCTATAGAATGCAATTTGAATCTACTGGAGAGGGAGAGAATAAATTATGGATGACAGTGCTATTATTTTGCATCAACATAGAAATATGGGTTGATAAATAATGTGATGGATCATATATCTGCCTGTTATATTTTCACTTGCAACCCCCCTCCAAATAAAGTTTTATCAGCCTGTCCTCAGCATGATGCTAAAGTCTCAACTTTCTCTCATGTTCTAAGGTGACCAGGAACATTTCTGCACTAGCAGTTTATAGCATCACCCAGCCATCACCAAGGTGATAAAAAGCCTGTCTGAGATCATGATTTATCACCACAGGGATGGAATTACCAGTGTGGAAATTCTATAAGAAACAAAAGCTATAATGTGAAATACATAATTGGGAACACTGTGGATTCTCAGGGGCTTCGACCCCGGGGCTACAGCTACCACACTGCTTTATTTATGTATATCAACGCTTAGACCAACACTTGTATGTCACCTACTTGCAGGGCTTTTTTTGTCATAGAACGCCCAGAACAGAGTTCCTGAACCTTTTTTGGATGGAATTTTGTAGGGTAGGCAAGGCAGGTTGTATGACATGTGTAAGTTCCAGCACCTTTTTTTTTTTTATGAAAAAAGCACTGCCTACTTGTACAACTTGAGACATAGATCTAAAAACATCCACACGAACTAACAAAATGAAATTCAATAGTGAAAAAAGCAAGGTTCTACATTTAAGCAAGAAAAAACAAATGTACAGGTATAGTATAGGGGGTACCTTGCTCAATAGTAGTAACTGTGAGAGGGATCTCGGAGTCCTAGTGGACAATCATTTAAATATGAGCCAGCAATGTGCTGCAGCTACCAAAAAAGCCAACACAGTGTTAGGCTGCATTAACAGAGGGATAGAATCAAGATCACATGAAGTATTAATACCACTTTACAATGCCTTGTAAGGCCACACTTGGAATACTGCATCCAGTTTTGGTCACCACAATGTAAAAAATATGTTGAAACTCTAGAAAGAGTACAGAGAAGAGCAACAAAGATGATTAGGGGGCTGGAGGCTAAAACATATAAGGAATGGATGCTGGAATTGGGTATGTCTAGTTTAATGAAGAGAAGGACGAGGGGGGACATGAAAGCAGTGTTCCAATATCTGCCACAAAGAAGAGGGAGTCAAGCTATTTTCCAAAGTGCCTAAAGGCAGGACAAGAAGCAACAGATGGAAACTAATCAAGAAGAGAAGCAACCTAGAACTAAGGAGAAACTTCCTGACAGAACAATTAACCAGTGGAACAACCTGCCTCCAGAAGTGGTGAATGCTCCAACACTGGAAGTCTTTCAGAAGAGACTGGACAGCCATTTGTCCGAAATGGTATAGGGTTTCCTGCCTGAGCAGGGGGTTGAACTAGATGACCTCCAAGGTCCCTTCCAACTATGATGATGATGATGATGATGATGATGATGATGATGATGATGATGATGATGATGATGATGTCTGATGGCTGCCAATGCAATCCCTGCAAAACAAAAGGTTTTTTGCTGAACTGACCAGTATCAATTAGCAAATAGGCAGCTGATTTTAGAATCATCTTCAAGAGCAGCCCTAAGTAAAATATCTTACTAGAATCTCACCAACATGACAATATTGGCATCTTCTGACTTACACGGGGCATGAATTCAATGATAGAATAGAAGGAATAGATATATTTGTTGAAACAGATTTTTTACTCAGCCTGCTAAAGGTAGTCTTTGTTTAACAAGCACTTCTTCAGTGACCTTTTGAACTTACAACACTACTGAGCCAGGGGAATTTATGACCAGTCCTCAAAGTTCTGGCTTGCTAACATCCCCACAATCACGTGATTGCAGTTTGGGCATTTGGCAATGAGCTTTCACTTACAACAGTTGTAGCATGCCATGGTCACATGATCAACATTTGTGACTTTCTTTGCCAAGCAACATCAATGGGGAAGTCAGCAGGAAAGGTTGCAAGTTGCTCTGGTAAATTGCTCACACCCTTCCCTACTCTGCCCTATTTACTTACCTGCTTGCCAGGATTGACGTCACTAAGCAATATAAAGCAATGTAAAGCATGACACGATGTCATGCTTTACATCTGCATCACTTAGTGATGGGAATTCCCATCCAAATTTCCATGGTTACCTGAACTGATAAAGTATCACCAGAGTTCTGAAGTGTCTGAATATGAAACATCATTTTCCCTTCTATTTTCTTTCAGGTCATCATAAATGGAGGTATTTTGCTCTTTCAGTAATATAAAGTTCACCACAAATAAGGCTGGGCAGCGCAGGGCAAAAAGATGCTTCAGGGAATACATGAAACTCCTTTACGCTGCTAGGTCTTTTCCCAGGTTTGTGTATTGGCCCTCCAGCATTGCCCTTCAACACTTGGGAAGGACAAGCTTGCTTTAAAAAAAACAACAAATTGGCACTATATACATTCCCCCAAGTAATCCCAAATATCTTTTGCTTTCAAATCTGGGGCTGTGCAGTCTCCAAGTAAAGCTTCTAGAATGTTTCCCTAGGACATTGAGAACTCTCAGAAAGCTTTAGGCAATTTTTTTTAAAAAAATCTGTATATACTTTCCATTTTCTGACTGTAGCTTCTTTCCGATTGTTGAAATTATGCAAACAGTTCCCCTGACTTTTCATTTTCCTGTTAGTCCAAAAATATGTGTCTGAATGAAGAGAGGGGATTAGAGAAGCCCAGCTGAACACTCATAGCAAATTTACCCAGAGCTATATGAGTGCCAGTTTTGGGAGGTGATTCCAATTAAAAAAAATCAATGGAACAAGGTAATTACATTTGGGGATAAAAAAACATGTCTTCTATGAACGCTCTAATCCTCTGATGGAAAACATAGTTTGCTTTTGCTTAAGGCTACTATCTTTTTCACTTTTAACTGGAAAATGGTTGTTTGCCATAATACATCAATGTCTGCACTTGCATTAAAATATCTGTCCTGAGGCAAGAAAGGATTGTGCTACCATTAACTGCTAACACCAGCTAGGGTTGAGCATCGAGCACAGCAAGTTATTTTAAACTCGCTGCCTCAGAGGGCTCTTTTGTAGCTATTTTGGGGTGCAAATCCTTTTGAAAAATATATTCACCTAGTCACATCCTGAACTTCTGGGTTACATAGTACTCAAGTAGCTATGGTTTTCTGATCTGAATGCTGTAGGCAATAAGGCTGCAGAATAACTTATTTGAAGCAGCCCCTCTAACATTTGTGTCTGCTTTAGACTTGTTTTCTTTATTTGATTACTTAGTCTTTTACCAACTGGTTGGAAAACTCAAGTTGACTCTCAGAACAATCCATAATGTATGTGCCACAGGTGAGAATCTTCTCTGATGCAAACAGGTAGAAAGGTTTCTGAAAGATGGGTCAGACAAGAAAGAAGATCTTCTCTGGCTTTAAGGAATCTTCATCATAATCTGAACCTGGAGGACCATCTGCAAATTTTAGTTTTCTCAACTAAATCAGGGATCATGGTTGTCAGTGGTTTCTAAGTCTTCCTTTTATTCATCCTGATTCTTTGAAGAAGAGTATAGGACATGGGCTATGACAAGAATTATGGATTAACCTTTAAATCCTGGCTTGCCCATGATTCTTTTTGGATCAATCTTTTTTCCCTCCTAATCTAACCTATTTTACAGAGCAAGGGGAAAAAATGAGGCTATCAGATAGGACTACTTCATTTTCTTTTCCAAGCAAATCCTTCAATTTGGAATACACAACACAAACTTTCTTTTTAAAAAAAAATCTTTTGCCTGAATGAAAAATTCCTCCCATTACTATTACTACTGTTAAAGAGAGAGCAAATGTGTGACAATTGTGGACTTGGTAAAAGCAATACTGTTATATATATGGAGAGAGAGCATGGCTGAACAATTAATTTTAAATTAGATTACTTCTGTAGTTAATGGCTTTAATCATTCTTATCTTTCTTAAATCCCACTATGTATTCTTGATGTTTGTTTTTTTAGCCAGATGATTTCCTACTGAATAAATTGTTAGTGCTTCTTCTGACTTCACTGGGAATAAAAATCAAACTCAACTACATTATATAGTGAGTTTCACACACCACTACTTGAGGTAATTATATTTGAAATGGAAGGGAGATTCTTTAAGTGGATAGACCCTTTTTCTTTTTACATTTTTTATAGATAAACATTACTTTGAGGTGTAAGGATGCCTCCTGCTGTAAAACAACTGGAGACAGTCTGAACAGTGGAATAGCTCTCACTTCTGCATTTTCCATGTGGTGCAAATTATAGTGGTGCATGCAATTTATCAGAAGGGAAATAAAGTGTACTTTTGTTTACACATTAGGGCTACTATATTTGGATTGCAAATATATAAGTGGTCACTAGGTGGCAGCCAAAAAAATCAAGCTACTGGTATCTCTTGGCTACCACCTATTGAACATCTAGATTTTTGCATATCAGATTTGGTAGCCTTTCGAAATAAGCTGCTTGATTCCCTAGAAACCATGCCCTGATTGCAAGACTGGTTGGGGAATTCTGGGAGTTGAAGTCCACACATCTTTAAGTTGCTAAGGTTGAGAAACACTGGATTAGCAGCAAGAAATAGCATCATCTCACCTGCAAAACAATGGTCCCACTTCAAAGACATGCCATCAATATTAACCTCTCCAAAACATATAGAAAAGTAATAGCTTAGTTTTTAAATAATTTTAAAAGTTTAGTTTTAAATTAACCATTTTCTGGACAGGGTTATTTCTCCATTGGTTCTGATGATAGATCTGGACAATCTGAATGCTGCTGTGCTGTCCTTTTCTGTTCCCTGTTATCTCTGTCTTAAAAGGCCAAAGGCAAAATTACAGGGCAATATTTCATTCCTTTCTGCAGTGAAAACCTTAAAACTATCCTGCTGACAGATCCTCTAGAGTCTACAATCCCTGCTATTTTCATCCCAACTCTGATAAAAATTGAAACAGCTGCAGGCCTTTTGATGTTGCTCTGTTGTGGCCTTTGAATTTTTTTTTAAAACTGAATCTTGAACCACGAAGCAGCTTGAATCAAACTGAATTGCTTTTAAAATGCAGGCTCAAATCATATCATATGCTGTTCAAATCCCAAATCATATTTGATAGATCTGAATCAGATCACAATTGATTTGCATGGGGTTACTTCTTTTTGTGTTTGTGAAGTATTGTGCAACTTTTATTAAGTTCCTATCAAAAAATAGAATTGAAAATATTTTCTTCTAAAATCTTTATGGATTAAGTTTCAAGAATGGAAAGAGTTATAATTCATCTCTTTGTCAGGAGCACCTTACAAACAAAAAGATGGCAGCAGTAGTTCCACAAACAGAAAGAAATACATATCATGAAATCTCACAAGTCCATAAAAATGGACCTAGCATTTTCATTAATCAGTCTTATGGAAGTCATTAAAAAGGCAGACATTTAATTACTATTATTATGTGTATGAATGGAGAGAGGTAGTTTAAGGATTTTCTGCCACAGTTACCAAAGTAAATAGCTTCCTTTCCTGTGCATCTTGAATTGGGAAATTATCTACTGCTTTGATTTACCTCAACTCAGACTTCTGAAGCCAACACTGGTTAAATAAGCAAATGTGTTTTAGTTTTGCTTTCTTCTGTATTAAGTTTTAAAAAATAGTACAGTTCTTTCTGTTCCATTTGTGGTAAAAACATTTGTTTTATAGGTTCTTCTGAAAAATATGATTAACTTAATCTTATCTGTATTTCCCAGAAAGTATCAGTCTTGACNGTCTTGACAACATCTTATAATACTGCAATTCAGTTTGTTTTGATCTTCCTAACTTTTTACCTTGAATTTTTCTTTAATTTTGCATATGCTCCAAACTGCAGCACCTCATTGCATCCTCAATTTGCTCAAAGTAAATGACAGGATAAAACTTTGAAATGAATAATATAACTACTTACAGAAAAAGCTACAATGTAAAGAAGACTGGGAAGGAATACATACAAACCTGGCATTCATTTCAGCTCCTGAGAGAGGAAAAATGAGCTTGACATTTTTGAGACAAGTGTAAATATCAACTAATATTGGAAGGAAGTAAAATACCTCCAAATAGTTTAAAAAAGCAATGACTTCTAGATTAGGCAGTATTTCTTAGCTATTTAAAAGTATTATCACCATTTAAAAAAGAAACACAGTGCTGAAGTAAACTGAAGTAAACACTTGGAATACTGTGTTACCAGGATACCAAATGAAGTTGAGACCCTACAAAGTATACATAGAAAAGCCACAAAGATGAGAAGAAGTCTGGAGGCTAAACCCTTGTGGAAGGTTGAGGGAATGAGGTATGTCCAGTAGGTAGGTAAGTAGGTAGACTAGAGAAGGACCAGGGATGATATGATAGAAATCTTCCACAGGAGCTCACAGAGAAGAGGGGGTTAGCCTATTTTCCAAAGCACCTGAGGGTAGGACAAAAAGTAATGGGTGGAAGATAATTAAAGAGATGATCCAACCTAGAACTAAGGAGAAATTTTCTGACAATGAAAACAATTAGTAGAACAGCTTACCCTTCAGTGCTCCATCACTGAAGGATTTCAAGAAAAGATTACACAACCATTTATCTGGAATAGTATAAATTCTCCAAGGACCTTTCCAATTCTGTATGTTATTCTATATTTCAGTAAATATTTCTAATGATAAAAACTAAACAGATCCTTGATAAAACATTATGTGAGGATTAAATCTGTCTGACTAAAGAAATGCTCTGGTTAGGGTTAATCTTAGAGTTTTTTTAAAATCTATGGTTACTCATATTTGGTAATTTACTATATGTTAGATTAAGAGAATAATATAATATGAATATTATTTTTTAGAAAGTTGCATTAGAATTTTAAGCTAATTTAAACCTTGAATATTCATTTAAACTAGAGAAAGGTTGTTATATTTATACTGAAAAAAAGTTGGAGGCCACTTTTGTTTTATATTTGTTTGATGTATTTCTTTGTCACTTTTTAACCTGTCTCATTATTTGCTCTCCTTTTCCTTCTTTATGTTAGCTTGTATTTAATGTTTATGAAATATAATAAAGATATTTGGAAATAAAAAAGGCAAAACATTTTGTAGCATTTTCACCTTTAGCAGGTTCATCACTGTTCTTGGAGAAAAGGAACATAGCGAATTGCTTCCACTGCATTTTAGCTTTTCCCTCAAATCAGAAAGGACTACATCATACAAAGATAATGCATGGTCTTGCTATTCCACCTTGAGTTCGAAGTCTCTATCAGAATAAGAAAAACAGGAGACAGAATCAACACATGGGATCAGCTCATCCGTCCAAGAGCTACTGAGAGAAAAACTGAAAATAAGCCCTGTCTAGTCAGATTTAATAACTAGCCACTTTGTATATAGGAAAGCCTGTATCCTTTTTCACATATTACCAAATTAGGATTTTCAAGACCCAGATTACTAAAAATTACAGATTTATCTTTCCCTTGCCAAAATTGTAACTGGGTTTAATTTGGGAGCACTTTTCTTTCATTTTTCTATACCTTCAGTGAAAAATGAATTTAGAGATGTAGGATTTTCTTAATACATGGAAGCCAAATGGCTTCAGCTTAAGATGGAGAATAAGGACATGTTTTAAAATATAAAATGAAAAATATGAAATAAAAATATGTGTATTGCTTTTGTGCATTCGATGTAGGCATAGGGAGAGACTTTTATATGTAGGAGAATGTAGCCAGTAATTTTGTACATAGAGTTGAGTTGGAATAAAATTCATGGGCATTTTCCTGACAGTTTATCAGATGACATTTCCCAGAAGTTGGTTTACATATAGAGAGAGCTACAGATATTAGCCTTCTGTTCTTCTAAATTTTATTCTATTGCATTAAAATTCAAAGAGGGTAGTTAAGTTCTGAAACATATTGATATTTTATAATTATTTGATTATAAAACATGTTCCTGGGATGGCAGTGACAAAACTGAAGCTGAGAAGGAGACAGATACTAAGGAAGGAAGGAAGGAAGGAAGGAAGGAAGGAAGGAAGGAAGGAAGGAAGGAAGGAAGGAAGGAAGGAAGGAAGGAGGAATCAGAATACAATTTTCATAGAAGCTATGTATCATAAAGAGAAAGTTTTCTTGTTGCAATGTTATGTTCTGTGATGGATAATTTTCCTTTCAAAAGAAGTCTTATATTATATTGAATGATTTGCAGGTTGATGACACAACCTGCAAATCATTCAATATAACCAACACATGAGAAAAGTCAGGATGAGACCTCAGGATTGAAGCCACGCCTTCTTTTTTTCCAATACAGCGATTGTGGCCACCATCTTGATTTCTATTTTAATTTTGGGGACAACCTTCTGCCATTGAGGCACTCTTCAAAAATTCTCTGTAAAATTCAGTGGTCCTTTGGAAAGGCATTGGGAAGTGCATCTTCACAGAATATCTGGAAATTAATTAAAATATGAATGGTGAGGACTCATTTGCTTTGTTCAAAAGGACACTTCTAAAAACCTTCCCTAGAGATAAAGCCTTTTTCTTACCTTTTGAAATCTAGCTTTAGATGCCAACTGCGATCAACCAAATCTTCCAAAAGGTAGACTTTAATCTTTGAATTAGTGTGGGGAAATACACTACCTGGAGCCATCTGTTTCAAGTTTCCTTTTGACCTATGTCAAATATGAAGTTCTACATCTCAAGCTGAAATAAGCACTATTGTGAAAGAGAAGGGGGAATGGGGAGACAGATGCCTTGACATTTTATGGGAACTTTATTTGAAAGTTAAACATTTGGGAAGCAACTGCCTGATACAGGCAAGACACTGTTGCCTGCAGGAGTACACTAAAAATTGAAATTCTTCCTAATTACTGAATAAATGATGAATAAATATCAAAATAGAAGGAATCAATTGATATAGAACTAGAACATTGGATCAGCAACAAGTGACTAGGATTTGAGTAAACTATTTTCAACCCTACAAGGAGATACTGAAGATGTATCTTTTAAATTCATATCTAAACATGATTTTTAAGTATGCAAACCACATGCTATATTATTAAGCTAAATAGCTTCCTCCATGTGATAAACTCACTATAAAAAGTTCATCTAAGGTCAGTTCCACATTGCATCCCTATTACAGTACAATTATTTCCTCTCTAAAAACAATTTGTTTAGTGACCCGGTAAATCCTGCACATTAGTTTCATCTTGAGAACTGTGTACAAATATATGCTGGGTTGCTGACTCCCTTAAATTTATAGGAGTGGGGTGATATATCTTCTAATGGTGTCTTAAAAAGAGTATTTCTTAGTAGTAGCTTTCACTTTGTCTCATTTTTTAACATTTGCTTTTTTGCTTTTGTAAGCATCAGTCGGTGGTATCCTGGACTACATCATTTATCATAGTATTGGAGTGTGAAACCATGGAGACATCCATCCAAAACAATTGGAAATATGTAGAGAAAACCTTCAAAGTAGCTACTATTTTATAGGACAAAGGAATAAAAAACAATGGGGAAGAACTAATTCATTTATTTATTTATTTATTTTAAAAAAGATCTTTCAACTCATTTCTATAATGTATGGCCCATTTTGGAATAATGTTGAGAGATTACCTAAGAAAAAAATCCAAATTAATTCTAGAGGCTATGGCTGCCAGTAACTAGATTATAAATTTGCTCAATTAATTACATTAATACATGGCCTTCACCAAGAATTTAACATGAACAAGTATCATTTCCTCTTCTGTTTTTTTTTTCTCTGCAGCAGTCCTGTGAGGTAGATTAGACTTAAATATTAGGGGGCTGGAAACAAAAACATATGAAGAACAGTTGCAGGAATTGAGCATGTCTAATTTAATGAAAAGAAGGACTAGGGGTGACATGATAGCAGTGTTCCAATATATGAGGGACTGCCACAAAGAAGAGGGGACCAACCAAGGCTGGACAAGAAAAAAATGGATGGAAACTAATCAAGGAGAGAAGCAATCTAGAACTAAGGAGAAATGTCCTAACAGTGAGAACCATTAATCAGTAGAATGACTTGCCTCCGGATGTTTTGGGTGCTCCATCACTGGCTTTTAAGAAGAGATTGGACAGTCACTTGTCTGAAATGGTATAGAGTCTCCTGCTTGAGCAGGGGGTTGGATTAGATGACCTTCAAGGTCCCTTCCCACTCTGTTATTCTTTTATATAAGATATGGTCAATAGTCACCTAGTAAGTTCCCATAGCTGGCTGTAGACCTGAATCTGGAGTTCCTTAATCCTAAATCAACACCTTAACAAATACATCACATAGGGAGGGTTAAATATATTGAGAGATTCTGTATGTAGTCACCTTTTTGTATGATGTATTTATGGTGATGTATTTCTGCACCACTACAGTTAAAATTGTTGCTCATTCATATTCCTCTCAAATGTTCTCAGCAATTTTGCAATTGGCTTCCAAGATGAGGAAGTGAAGGAACAGCATGTTAACCACTAATAATTGATGCATTAATTACAATGCTATGGAAGACGATATTCTAGCATTCATCCAGCATAAAATCAATGGAAAAGAAAAGTCAGCAAGAAAGCCAGAAAGTATTGCTTTCTTAGAACTGCATCCTAATTCCCAGAACTCAAGTTAAAAAGATTTGCACTGAAGTTAGAACTCAAACCAACATCACTTCATCACAAATGATTGACTATGATTGCTATAAGGGTCAGTAGTCCCTTACTTGAGATATTTCTGTACAAAAGGTTACAAAAATACAGGAGAACATGCAAAAATGAAGAATGATGCTTGGAACATATTGCTCATAGTAGGAAAACACTTGATTTGTGGGCTTATGTCAACTGTCACCTTACACTTGCTGTGCTTTTCTGTTATACGATGACAGACTGCCATGAGCTGTGGGGAAGGGGCATGAGGCAGTGGATGCTTGGGGAATCGAAAGTAGATACTGTACCTCCTCCAGACACTGCTCCAAGATCACTGAGTTGGAAAAAGGAGGGAGCTGCATACGAAGCTGTGCTTGGACTGACCATTATGCAAACATCTTGCATGGACTTGATTGGTTACAGTGGGGTGGGCAGTGAGGGACAGTTGAGGGGGAAGTAGAACTTAGGGATTTGGGTGCACAATTCTCAGTTCTGGGTATGCAATACTATAAAATACGACCTCTAATAAAACTATACCTTTCTCAAAAAATGGAGCCAAGGATCACTTCTATTTAGAGGTTTAAATTATGGCAAGTCTGACAGCTTAATTAATGTGCAATACCAGATTATAAAGGAGTGGGACACCTTAACTGGGAACTATGCTGGGCAATCCTAGTTCCTGGGCTATGGTCATTCTAAATTTCAGCATGAAGAACGGAAACCTGTTTGTTCCAAAACAGATTTTCACAAGCAACAAGAAACAACTGGACACTGATGCAAAGATGAGAACCTGACTCTACAACAAATCCAGATGTCTACAGCACCATCATGGACTGCAACAAGTACACATGTGAGATTGGAAGTACCATCAATCGCCCCAATGACACCTGCCATCTTCTGACCACAATGGCCTTCTGGAATAATCATATGACAAATAGGACAATTTTGTGGTAAAGAATTAATGGACACAAATTTAACCTCACAACTCAAAAAAAAAGGACAAAGTGATATGAAAGCATGTTCTATAGACTGAATTTAAGATGTTCCCAGCCCTAACTAAAGTCAGTCCTAAAATTGTTCTTCTTTGATTTGGACTTCATTCCTTAATAAATTGGAGCAGCCCTGGGTTATTCTAGATAGTCTTGCTTAGTCTCTCATGTTTCTATAGGACCTCCGTTATGTAAATTAAATAATCCAGCTTGGTAGCCTCTGATGGAAACATCTGGTTCCTTTGAAGAAAGTTATTTGGGCCTCCTAATTATTGAACAAATGATGTATAACCAATGTTTGTTATCCAGAGACTTTTCTATCTTCTAAATTCTGGTCAGAAATATGTTTGAGTGGACCTTTGGCTAAGATTACTAATCTTAGATCAGGACATGCAGGGTTTATCTAGAAAGATTCCTAACTTGAAAAATTTGTAGCAAATACTATGAAAAAGAAATTATATAACTCATATACTATTTGTACTGAAGCCCCAGGTTCAGACCCTGTCTGGTTACAGGTATAAAGGACCTGTGAGTTTACAAAAGGTTGGTGCAAGTAAGTGTAAATTAATAATAGATTAGAATTATAAAGTACTGTATCTGATCTAGCATATAGTATCTTCCACAATCTGTTTGTGTGTATGTACCCATGTACTCTTACACATATTACATATATTTCTGTGAGTTTTACCTAACTTGTATACCAAGATTTATCTGTATCTTTATCCCATACCATCTCATCAATAAACTTAACTTTTATAAACTTAACTCCTATGAAACTTTTATACATTCCGAAATGGCATCTTGCTTTTCTTGTCTTTCTTCCCATAAATATAGTGAAACATTATTCTGCTTTCCATTTAGAAAACAATTTAAACTAGTTTTATAGTTCTGAGAGAAAGTGATAAAAATAATTCTATCAATTATGAGCTAAATGGAGTTTTGCATGACCCCCTAAGGGTGACCATATGATGTACCAATCCTAGCACAGAAACCCCTGGGAATTCTTCAATTAAATTCCGAAGGTAAATTACCTTCGTAATTTAAAAAAATGCTCAGAACTCACCAATGTACCTTAGGCTTGTTTACACATTATCTTACAGATAGGTATAATTCTGTCTGTCTCTGGAGAAAACCTACTCCCCATTCCAGTCCTACGCAGCATTACTTCAGTGTTCACAGGAACAGCTAAAACACTGAAAATGGTGTTACAATTCCTATGACTATATCACAGAATGCAGAATTATTTTCTGAGCTCCATCTTAGGTCAACAAGTTTATGACCTTGTACTATTGTGCTTAATGTGTAAAATAGCTGTTCATTATCCTTGAGATGCAAATGCCCTAATTAGATATTGTTTTAATCCCTGTTTTTAATCTGCTGTATCCTATATTTGAGACAGCTGACAAAAATCATAAAATGATACTTAAGGCCACAGTTAATGAATATAGCAAATAAAACCATTACAAGTTTTTTTATTTCACCATTTCTCTGATAAAGTGACATATGCAAAAAGAGGGAAAAAAAATCAAGTTCATTAAAAATGCAGCTTGAAAAGCATTTATTCTGCACTTTTTATCCCATTAACCATTAGGCACATTTAGAAGTACAGATCACAAGCAAACAAGTTGATCTACTTTTCCTGATTTAAAGACTTTGATTCTAAAGGTTCTTCCCTTCAGCTGACTTCCTACAGAAAGCATTCTTCTTTTCTACTTCTCCTTTCTCCCACCATGAGAGTAGAAAACCCACATATTCAGCCTTGAAACCTGGAGTGCCACTGGAAAAAAAACAAAGAGTGAGGGATTAAGTCAAAGAAAAATCTTCATTAAGGATAACCTTGTGGAAACAAAGACAGTGAAACATGGTAACTGCATTCACAGATAACTGATGCGGATGAGTCAGTTGTTCTTGAGTAAGGAAATCAAAGAAAGCTTTGCAGAATTGTTGTGAGGATTACACTAAATTAAGATGCTTTCCAAGGTTATGTGGGTATAAATGGGGAAGAACAGGCTTTGACTTCACCCTGACAAGACTGAGAGGCTACAAGGGCAATTCTGGGTGCAATTCAAAACGTTGGTTGACAACTTTAAAGATACATATGGGATTCTTGTGTGACCTTCCATCTCTGGTGGTCTCTACTCATCCCACCAAATCTAACAATGTGAACTTGCCGTGATTCCTCTCAGTGAAGCAATGCCAGTTTGTGAGCCCTAGGAAGCATGGCCCCTGTTTTATCAACAATCTGTTCCTGACGATTTGGACAGCTCCAACACTGTTTGCATTTTAGCAGGCCATAAAGGCTTGATTTTTCACCCAGACATTAGGGCCACAATATCAATACAGCCTGGCTTGTAATATTGGTATGAAGAGTTTCATAGTAGTCTCTACTTGTTCCTTTGAACTGATTTTGATTGTGCATTGTACTTTTATTGCCTACTTGCTATCCAGAATTTTATTAGTTATATTTGTTAAAATCTCTCTCTCTGTCTCTGTCTCCTCCTTGTCTCCCGTCTCCCCCTCCCTCTCTCTCTCCCTCCCTCTCTCCCTCTGTGTGTGTGTGTGTGTGTGTGTCCCCAAATTAAACATGAATAAAAATAAAAACAAAATATAAAAATTGAGGGCACAATAAATAACAGGTAGAAGCTCGTTAAAGAGAAAACCTCCCTGGCATTAAGCAGAAATTTTTTTGACAGTGAGAATAATTACTCATTGGCTTAGCTTGTGGAGTGGCCCATTGCTGGAGGTTTTCAAGAAAAGATTGGATATCATTTGTCCAGAATGGTATAAGGATTCCTACCTTGAGCAAGGAATTATATTAAAAGATCCCTTCCAGCTCTATGATTCTGTGATTCTGTGAAGTAAAGGGTAAAGAGGAAGTGCAAGATTATACTGCCTGCTTATTCTGAAAGTTGCAGTTCTACCACATATCTGGAGGACACCACATTGGTAAACAGTCCTGTTGATATGACTCTGGTAACTTGTTACAAATATCACAAGGGATATACAAATACACCTGCTTTTTCATACCATACTCCATCCCAGTTCAGAACTGATCACCCAATAAATGATCCCAGATTTCAGGATACAAGTAGAAAGCATAAGAGTTTAGGTGAGGGCAAGGAGTTCTCAGGGCTGAGTAGCCATGAATTGTAAAAAGTCCATTGATATTCTTACCTTGTTATACTGTGTCATGTATCTGAAGACCCCTGGCTGAGTTCAAGCATAGGAAGTGAGTCTAGTTGTGCTGAGTCAAACATCTGGAGATTTCTTCTAAGAGAGCTTGCCAGCAGCTTACATATTTAAGTACCGCCTGCACGGGAATTTTTTCTGATTCTGTGCTTGTCTAGGCATTTTTTAAATGTACTGGAACATTTGATGCTAACAGCATCAGGAAGATATATACCACAACACAGTGGAAGTAAGCACTGTAATTATATTGCAGGAACTAGATCTATATTCCTTGGACTAATAGTTGATGACTAGTTAACTATCTAAAACTGTAATAAATGTATGTATGCATTGCACATCTACATTGGTTTCCCTATTATGCTCATCCCTTATTATTATTATGGAAAATAGGAAGCAGAAGCTTCAGGTATATAATCTTGCATTGCACAAAATAAAGGTGGAAAATAATAAGAACAATAAAAATGTTTTTGAAAAGCTTTAAATTTGTTGGAAATAAATTAAGATGATTCTACAATCAAAAATAGTAAAAAAAAAAAAAAAGGCAACTCCCTCCAAATCAATCAGGATTCACCCAAAAGTATCTACTTCTGCTAAATTAATGTGCACCCTATTAATACAGCAGATAGAGAAATAGAGATAAACTGTGCTAAAAGAAGTTTCAAAGAACCTTATAGTGCCCATTGGATTTACACCACCACATCCTTTTTGGAGAGCCAATGCAAATATCCTTCCTGAAACATTTCCTTATGAGATCTAATTTGATCTTGAAAATAAACAGTGCAATTGTTTCACTTAGTACACAGGTTTACATTTATTTAGGGTTTTTTTAATTATATCTTACCTCTACATTAGATGGTACAGCAGCTGAGCAGTAAGATGCTTGGCTTGGCAGCTGGATAGCTGGCAGCCTAGGTTTGAGACCCGGGCTCTAAGGGTGGGGTGAGCTCCCATCCTCGTCCCAGCTCTTGCCAACCTTGCAGTTTTAAACCAGGCAAATGTGAGTGGATAAATAGGTATCACTTTGGTAGGAAGGTAACAACACTCCGTGACATTATGCTGGCCACATGACTGTGGAAATGTCTTCAGATATCGGTGGTTCAATGGATTTGAAATGGAGATGAGCATCGCCTCCTATAGTTGGCAATGCCTAGTGGAGTGAAATCTGTAGGGACTCCTTTACCTTTTTTTTTTTTTTTTACTTTTTACTTCAGCATTGTAAAAGTTAAACCACAATGATAGATATATAAAAGCAAATCAGTTTCTACAAAAGAGCAAATCAGTGGGGAAAAAGTAACGAAACTAAAATAAGTAACATCCAATAGTTAGGTAAGATTAAGCATGGCCTTGGTCTGATAGAGAACAAACATGAGAGTCCATGAGAGCATTTTAATTAAAGAATAGATGTATAATTTAGTACCTTTACAATGAAATGATGTTCTCCATCATTAGTTGTAGTTTTATCATCCAAAAAAACCCACCTCAATCAACTCAAATGTCATGGGGATCATGATAATCAAGTACATTCTTCATTATCTACATAACTTTCACTTTTACAAAATTTTCACCAATTTGTTTTGTCTTTCTTCTACTCATGAAAAATCTAGAAAATGCTTCTTTGATCCTCAATACCATATGAACAGTATCTATTCATTCCATGTCAGACTTCGTAAATATTTTAACACTGGTAACTTTACTAATATTTTTCATCAATATGCAAACACTTATTATGTTATGACCTTTTCTGGACAAAAGACTACATTATCAGATATATATCAGGCTAAGACCCTGGTCCCCCAGAAATAATATTATATTGAGCATGCAAATGTTGCTCAAAGGTTCTTTCAAATGCTTTGTGCCTTCCTACCCTACTCTTCAGCAAAGTCTTTTAAAATTTATCACTCAATTTACAACTACATCTCATAGCACATGGCTTTGCTGAAACATTATCTTCAAAAGGTGAGATTACATCCAAGGCAGAAATCCTCATGTCCAGTCAACTGGTAGACAGACGCATACCCTCAGGGCTTGAGAGCCTTGGTTCCATTTAAACTAAGTTCACAGTCTGCCAGATTGTAAACACTG
Source organism: Protobothrops mucrosquamatus (assembly GCF_001527695.2). NCBI lineage: Eukaryota > Metazoa > Chordata > Lepidosauria > Squamata > Viperidae > Protobothrops > Protobothrops mucrosquamatus. Next base: position 139,854 of record NW_015388508.1, read on the forward strand.
ATATGCAGCAAGCTTCCTGCAGTGACCTAGTTCTGAAACATCCCCATCATATAATACCTTCCCCATGGAATGGAAGTTCTTTTGTGGCTCAACCTACTTAGCATGCAGGTTGAAAATAACCATTTGAGACCATCCAGAGAAGGAGCTGTCAGTATTGTTTTTGAACAGTGGTTGTTACAAATAGGTTTAGAATGTAGTCTTCATGATCTTACAAGGCAGTTATTATACAATTCCTTTCCTTTCCCTTCCTTTCCCTTCCTTTCCCTTCCTTTCCTTTCTTTTCCCTTCCTTGTTTTCTTTCTTCTTTTATCTCTTCTGTTTATTGCAGATGCTAGAATTTAGGATACCTAAGTTGGGAGAAGCCATAATAATTTGCCATGGCTTTTTTTTCAGCAGAGAGTACAGGAAATGGAAAAAAAACCCTGCAACAATATAAAAATTAGGAAACCTTCTCTCACTTCATATTAATCTATTTAGTTTAGAAATACCACAAAAATAAATTCTGAATACTAAAGACGTTGACATTAAGCCTAAGAATGTGGAACTATACATCATTTTGCAGGATGAGAAAATATTTGGGAAGTTAGAATCAGAATTTAGCAGTGTTTTATTGAGATTACTTTAGTATTCCTACACATACTGTTTACAAATCTGAATCCACTAGATAACCATTTAAAATGATCTGTGGTATATGCATACTGTATATTGTATATATATATCCCACTTCATCACATTTGTTCTTTTTATTAGCGCTGTGCATACCTTCAGAAGAGTGTTTCTTAAAATGTATCTTCACTTTTCTTGATACAGTACCTTTTGCCTTGGTTTCCTGATGACTTGTTGGACTCCTGCAGAAGAGATTAAGTGAGGTAGAGACCACAAACAATTTAAAAGCCTTTTCCACCAACATGTGCTGTATTGATAATATCATGAATTTTGGCAAGATTTAATCTCTGCCAAAATATTCTGCAGGAAGATAAAAAGATTTTGTATAAGAAACAGAATAAATAAATAACATTACAGTATAGAACATAGAATAACAGAGGTGGAAGAGATCTTGGAGGTCATATAGTCCAACTCCCTGCACAAACAGGAAAGTCTATACTGTACACCATTTCAGACAAGTGGCTATTCAGTCTCTTCTTGAAAACCTCCAGTGATTATAGGAAACATTCTAATATGCATAATTTACCACATCATTCCAAAAATTTCTTACAAAGATATCCCAAATATATTAGTAAAGAAAATAAACAATGGTGGATAAGGACAAGTTAGTGCCCTGGATTATCACTTGTTGGATTAAGTTATCATCATAGATAGCTTAAATCATGAAGGTCCACAATTGGAAACAATTGGGGAATGACACATGCATCACACGTGACAAAAATGATATCTATATAATGGTACTATCACTCACTTTTCATTGTTCTGATACCATTGTGTCTTGCTACATATATTTCTGCTAAGGATGTGTGAATGTACTGAGATTTCTGCATTTCCACATTTCTGTTCAGTGAGAACAAAATACTTGTGTGTGTGTGTGTGTGTGTTTATGTATGTATGTCTCCCCCAGGGAAACTGCCAACAGGGCTTCAGAATTCTTTCTCTATCTAGATAGCTAGTTTATTTATTTATATAGCTGTCCATCTCGCTATCATGACTCTGCGGGACAGGATTAAAAGCAAAACAAAAATAATAAATAACACAACATAGTAGTGCAATGGCACCAGTGGGCAATCTAACTCAAGTCACATAACCACCATTACGTCAGAAAAAAACACAATGATGGGTTCAACTAATCTGCAGGCTCCATGCCTAGGGAACATCCAAAGCAATTCACAAAGCAAACAAATCATCTTCGATGCACAAGGCTCTACACAAGCTCCAGGGTGCCAGCTAATGAAGGTAAATATTTACAAGCTCTGTCAGGGCCAAACAATTTTGGAGCACAGGGGGCAGAATGTTCCAAAGTGCAGGGACTGTAACAGAAATGGCTCAATTCTTGGGTTTTACCTGATGTCACTTCTTAATAGATGGAATCTGAAGCATACCCACCTGACAGATCTAATGACTATGTG